>NC_091573.1:35525588-35533088 GCF_042767895.1 Penaeus vannamei
ATTTCATACACAAATGTCATCCTGCGTTTATCGACCCTCCCCCTTTCGACCCCCAAGCGCTAATCGACCCCCCCTTTCGACCCCCCTCTTTCGACCCCCAAGCGCTAATCGACCCCCCCCTTTCGACCCCCAAGCGCTAATCGACCCCCCCCCTTTCGACCCCCAAGCGCTAATCGACCCCCCCCTTTCGACCCCCAAGCGCTAATCGACCCCATGGATAGTCCCATCGACCCCCAGGGACCGATACCGACCAGCTGAGAGACCACTTCCCTCGACGGTGAATGCGGGCAATCAGCGTTGACCTCACGATGCATTGGCCGGTGGATATTGGCAAAATATTACGGTCTCCCTCGTGAAAGTATTACGGTCTATCCGCCAGCCTCTTCGCAATGGCAAAATACATTGCTATTTCGCTATTGCCCTTCTTTGACTTTGGTTTTTGTGATGTTTTTTGTTCCAGAACGCCGATGAAATGACTGTATGTGCAAGTTGGGCGTCACAAGGAGGTCAAATTCGATGGATTTTAACTTTCTGAAGAAAATCTCTTCTGCCTCGACCAAGAATTCTCTCTCTCTCTCTCTCTCTATCTCTAACTCTCTCTCTCTGTCTCTGTCTGTCTCTATCTATCTACACGTCTTTTTATCTATCTACCTAACCTTTTTTATTTCGGCTATTACTATGGCTGTCTCTATCTGTCTGTCAATCCACCTATTTATGTATCGATCTATCTATTTACCTACTTGTTTATCTGTCTATATGTCTATCTATCTGTCTGTCCATATGCATATTCACACACTGTCATACTGTAAATATTTTAGGGCTACAATAACATTTTATAAATATTATACTAACATCATCAGTACAAGTATAACATTTACCATACTAATGATTATAAACAAACATAATGACGATAACAAGAGGAATGACAGTAGAACAGCAATAAGATGAACCATCACAAAAACAAACATACAAATAAAAGACATTAAAATACATATCCTTCACAATAATCTTTAAAAATTCCAAGAAGTCTGAGAATACCATTATCTCTTTTTTTTCGTTTTGTCTAAGAATACTCCCATCTCTCTTTCATTTATCTTATTTTCTTGTTTCGTTTTTCGTTGAAGTGGAGGAGAAAAACGTCATTAATTGAATATCTAATTCTCTGGAAATGATAGAAGATTGAGGTTCCTTGAAATGGGGCGCTGGCCTTTAAATCAATACCTCAGACGCTGGTAGGTTACATTATTTAAATGAGGTAGGGAGTGGAGATACCTCATTAGCCACGTTAAGGAGATTAGATCAAGGAAGCTTCTTTAATTGGTTGAAATTGTATACTTACTAATTAAAAGCCCCCCCCCCCAAAAAAAAAAGAGAAAAAGAGAGAGAGAGAGAGAGAGAGAGAGAGAGAGAGAGAGAGAGAGAGAGAGAGAGAGAGAGAGAGAGAGAGAGAGAGAGAGAGAGAGATGAAAAAGGTTCTTTGCCCCTGCAAAGAGGCTTCCTTAATTGACTGAAATTATACACGTACTAATTAGTAATTCAAAGAGGTCCTTGTGCAAAAGTGCCTTGTCATGTATCTGTACTTTTTATTTTACGGAATACAAGAAAATTATATTGAACTCGTTATGTTGTCTGCAAGAAAATCAATATTTCAACAGAACATTGCAAGAGAGGGAGGCGCTTGTTCCTAATACCCCCGAAATTACAACAGCAGTGGTCTGAGTAAATTACCTAATTAGCCTTTACTGCAATCAGTAATTATCCCAATGTGTATATATTTTCTTCAGCTAGTCATGAAAAAAGCAAAGGAATTATTTGTCTAGAACATATACCTCTAATTAGTATTACTAAATGACTTGCAAGAGTTTCATTAACTTAATTTTGTAATCTATCTTAATATGATTAATAGCGATATTATATGACACGAAGTTTGATGTCCAAGTAGTATGAACATAATCTTAGGATACACGGATATATGGGATATACTAATATAGCTTCGTATAGCATATATCATCAACTTGATTAATTCTCCTGCCATCCGGATTGTTTGCCGATAACGTCTTAGCTGTACTACGTTAAATATTACCTACCTCTGGCGTGCATAAGTCAGTAGACAAGATTCTGATGCAAATACAACAGATGTAGAGAAAAAACGTGTACATGTTCCTGTGCCACCGACCATATCATACTAAATTTAGCAGTCACATATTCCACCATATCCCAATTCTTTGAAACAAAATGTCATAATAGATTTCACAGCCTATATGGGCGATATTTCTCCGTCTCTTTGGCACACTGAGCCCTGGGGTTACTACTGACCTTGCTGTCTTAGGAGAGACTATGTAAGATTCTTGACGTTGCCTCATACGTCGTAGTGAACGACCTGTTATGGTTAACGGTTTCTTGACGTTGTCTCATACGTCGTAGTGAACAGACTGTTATGGTTAACGGTAGTGGCGAAACGGATTCGGTGACGCCAGGAACTCGGCCACAGAGGGCTGCAAAATACTTAAACAGCAGTACTGAGGACATAGGGGTATATGTGTATATAATAAAGAATATATACAAATCTATGAAATCATTCTTCACTTATAAAAAACGTATATTGATATAAAAGCATCGATAAAAATCAACACTATAAGCTCATAAAAATGCAAATAAGAGTACAAAAATACAAACGCCCCTTCTACCCTCTCGGCTGCTGGAGGTCGACCCCGCCAGCCAGCAGGTTTTCGAGGACGTTCCTCGAACATATATATGTGTGTGTGTGTGTGTGTATGCCCCCCCCCCCCACACACACATATATATACATGTGTGTGTGTGTTTCAAAGTAATTTAATAAAAACTTCATTTACAAATAAAAAAGACAAAGTGGAGCAAAGGTTATATGCTCTCTTAATTATGTAAATAAATTAATCTTGTACTTTTGAGGTGCGTAGCTCAAATGATGGAATCGTAAACTAGTGAAAGTAGGTTTTCTGTAAACAGTAGTGTTCAGGCGACCGTTTTCTTTGGTGATCAGCGTGTCATGAATGGAAAGGTTTTCTTTTTCCATTTCACAGGTAAACTATGTTATGATATTGGTCATTAAGGTAAAGTAGA
Source organism: Penaeus vannamei (assembly GCF_042767895.1). NCBI lineage: Eukaryota > Metazoa > Arthropoda > Malacostraca > Decapoda > Penaeidae > Penaeus > Penaeus vannamei. Next base: position 35,528,688 of record NC_091573.1, read on the forward strand.
AACAATCGTTCATGTGATAGATGTTTGAACAAGAGAATGGTATCGTCTATGTATCTTTTGTAAAATAAGGTTTTAAATTCACTATGGCAGTTATGTATCCAATTCTTTTCATGATAACACAAAAAACTTTAGAATAGTTAGGGTTAAAGGGGGAACTCCATCGATCTGAGTATACAAACATTTGTCAAAAATAAATACTGAATCTTTTGTGACTATATTTAAAAGAGAATTTAACTATTTCTTTTCTAAACCAAACTGTGAAAGGGATTCAACTGTTGTATTATTTGCGATAATTATCTGTGGCTTCAGTAAGAGGCACATTTTCAAACAAAGACTCGACATCAAACCTAACCATTGTTGTGTTGTCAACTATTTATTGACTGATTTCATTTCCGAATTTCGACAAGTTAGATATCGTGTATTCATTATATATTAGAGGCTAGATGACTCGTATAAGGAAGTATGCCAGGTCGTAACGGAAAGTGCTGATAGTTAAAATAATGAGCCTAAGAGATATTACAGGTTTATGCACTTTGGACCAGGACGAGAGCCACATGCAGATAGACTGATAGTTAATAAAGGTCGTATGGTTCTATTTAGTTTGTCCTCGAGTTTTAAGAGGTGAGAGGCTAGGTTAACTTTTAACAATCTGAGTTTTGACGAGTCTGAAAGTATAGACGAAATTTTGTCAAAATAATCAGTTCTGTTTTGTTTTACTGGGAGACAAGAAAGGAAGGAAGAGAAAATGAGGGAAAGAAGATAATACGAAAGAGAAAAACGATGATGGTGACAAAAAAAAGGAAGAAAAGAAAAGCGGGGGAAATTGTTCAATAGTATTTTTTTTTTTTTATTCACTCTTTTTTGACAGATTATCAGAGATGTAAAGTACATTTCCTTTTTTCTAGAGACACATTTTGTTATTGACCTCAACAATAATCGTAACGGCAGTCATAATATCGTAGAAAAGTAGCAGCTATAGTGTTGAAAATAATCAAAGAAACACGAATATAGCAATTTAAGACGATAATTGTAATACTACTGTATACATACCACTAAAAATAAGAATACAAAGGCCCGTTGTATAAATATTACAACAATGGTATTAAGATTGCTTTTCATTTTAAAGGAATTCACAAAATACAGCATTTCAAGTTTCCCCTGAAAGTCCGCAGCTGAAGCTCTTCATATTAACTTACATTATATATTGCGACGATTCATGAAATAACTGTATTTATATATTCCTTTTATTCGATGCAGAAATGCCATTCGCAATTCGCATCTCTCGAATTTACATTACGTTGGTTATGCAAATTGTATGAGAACTTTGTGTCTTTATTGTATATTTGTAAGGAATAAAGAGAATGAATATATCTACGAATTCAGAAAGAAACGATTAAAAACATATTAACATTCAGTATATCTGGATATATGTAACTCGTAGAAATGGAGCGAAAAAAGAGAACAGGAATATATTTTTAATATATATATTTTTTCAAATGTGTCAAAATATTTAGTTCCCTTCTACTGTCACAAAAAATGTGTCAAACTATATAGTCCCCTTCTATTGTTATAAAAATGTGTCAAAATACACAGTCCCCTTCTATTGTTAAAAAAATATGTCAAAATATATAGTTCCCATCTATTGTTAAAAAATATATATATATGTCAAAATACATAGTTCCCTTCTATTGTTAAAAAAAAATATGTAAAAAAAACATAGTTCCCTTCTATTGTTTAAAAAAATGTGTCAAAAAACATAGTTCCCTTCTGTTGTCAAAAAAAAAGTGTCAAAATATATAGTCCCCTTCTACTGTTAAAAAAATAAGTCAAAATATACAGTCCCCTTCTATTATTAAAAAAATATATGTCAAAATACATAGTCCCCTTCTATTGTTAAATAAAAATGTGTCAAAATATACAGTCCCCTTCTACTGTTAAAAAAAAAAAAAAAAGTCAAAATATATAGTCCCCTTTTATTATTAAAAAAAATATATGTCAAAAAACATAGTTCCCTTCTATTGTTAAAAAATATGTGTCAAAATATTCAGTCCCCTTCTATTGTTAAAAAAATATGTCAAAAACATAGTCCCCTTCTATTGTCAAAAAAAATGTGTCAAAATATAGTCCCCTTCTATTATTAAAAACAAAATGTGTCAAAATACATAGTCCCCTTCTATTGTTAAAAAAAATATATGTCAAAAAAACATAGTTCCCTTCTACTGTTAAAAAAAAAAAATAAATAAATAAGTCAAAATATATAGTCTCCTTCTATTATTAAAAAAAAATATATGTCAAAAAAACATAGTTCCCTTCTATTGTTAGAAAAAAATGTCAAAATATACAGTCCCCTTCTATTGTTAAAAAATATATATATGTCAAAATACATAGTTCCCTTCTATTGTTTAAAAAAAAGTCAAAATATACAGTCCCCTTCTATTGTTAAAAAAAAAAAAAAAAAAAAACATAGTTCCCTTCTATTGTTAAAAAAATGTGTCAAAACATATAGTCCCCTTCTATTGTTAAAAAAAAAAAAGTCAAAAAAACATAGTTCCCTTCTACTGTTAAAAAATATGCCAAAATACATAGTTCCCTTCTATTGTTAAAAAAAATGTATCAAAATATATAGTCCCCTTCTATTGTTTATAAAAAATATGTCAAAAAAACATATTGTTAAAAAAAAAAAAAATGTGTCAAAATATACAGCCCCCTTCTATTGTTTCACTCCTGCGAGAAAAACAACCTTAAACTCCGCCTCAAAACGAATCTAGAACGAAAACCAAGACCCAGAAAGTATTCCTCCATCACATGCAAATTCGTCCCTCGCATCCACGTAGAGTCTAATGTATGGAAACTCTGCAATTCTAATGGCCGAAGTCGGGGGGATAATGCACAGTGGAATGTCCTGTGAGCAAATGTAATGCAACTTTCATGACTGAATGCAATGGAAGTTTGCAAATTGCAGTGATGGGAAAGGCTGCGAGTCCCGTAATTGTTAAAGATTTTGGGAACAGTTTGCAAGGGATGAAGCAGAAGATATTCACAAGATATTAATATTAAGACACCGACGTAAGGTAGGGTTGAGGAGGTGGGTCGTAGGCGAGATGGATTTGCTTAGATAAGATGATTTTTCTTATAGATAAGATGGATTTATTTAGATTAAAGGCTTTTCTTTAGATAAGATTATTATTATTATTATTATTATTAGATAAGATGGATTAATTTAGATGCTTTTCTTTAGATAAGATCATTTTTTTATAGATAAAATGGATTTATTTAGATGCTTTTCTTTAGATAAGATGGATTTTTTTTTAGATAAGTTGGATTTATTTAGATGCTTTTGTTTAGATAAGATGGATTTTTTTATATAAGATGGATTTATTTAGATTAGAGGCTTTTCTTTAGATAAGATGGATTTATTTAGATTAAAGGTTTTTCACTAGAAAAAATGGATTTTTTTTTAGACAAAATTGATTTTTTTTTTTAGACAAGATGGATTTATTTAGATTAGAGGCTTTTCTTTAGAGAAGATGGATTTTTATTTTAGTTAAGATGGGTTTATTTAGATAAGATGGATTTCTTTGGATAAGATGCATTTCTTTAGATGACAGGGACTGACCACGAAGACTGCCTTCACACCCACAATGTCCGACAGGAATCAGCTGACAACACATTAAGTAAAACAAATACAGAATGAATTTTAAAAATCCTGAGAAAGATCTTTGTCCCAGGAGGTAGAATCTTCAAGAAAACTAAGTATTAATTAAGTTGTAATAATTGATGGTAACATTGGAGTAATAGATCTTCAACCAGTGTTCTTATATTTCATTTGGTTCTTCTAAGAACTTGGCCACTTGGACTCACTGAGTATGGCTTTGGACTTCATGAAGGAGAGTCCACAAGAGACTCATTTGTCTAATACACACAACCACAAAAAACAATAATATATTCAATTTAATTTAGAAAATAAATAACTGTATTTTCATCTCAGTGACTTCAACGCCATCCAAGTAGCGAGACTTGGTCAAAAATACACTTTATGGTGAAAAAATTAACCAAATCGACATAAAATCTGTCACTCTTCGGTTATTGGAATACAAATACCTGCGGGAGATAGCTGCACGTGGTGTAGGGCGGCTGGACAGAGCCATGGGCACTAAGAGATGGGCACGGGGCTTCTGGTGGGTCATGTGACGGTGGCCACGGCATAGGAGACGGGAGGGCAGGGGCGCAGATGGCGGGTGAAGCACTTCTTGCGGGTTCGTGACCGCTTCTCGATGCCATCCTCCAGCTGAGAGCGCGAGGATTTAAGCCGACCGAAGGCCAGCCTACAGACGGTTATGCTGTACCCACTACGCCCGCATGTGGAGCGGATAGCCCAGGACTATCACGAAGGCTGCGAAG
>NC_091573.1:35548088-35555588 GCF_042767895.1 Penaeus vannamei
CATTTATCTATATATCTATAATGCAAGTAAGAGGAACGGACGCCCATTAAGTGTCGTAACTTGAAAACCGCTGAGCAAGACGACCAGAGAGGGTCTTCATGCAACAGAATCCCCCCAAGAGTCCAGTCTGAGAAAACAAAAGAAGGTCCGCATCTCACCCGCAAAAAATATTCATGTTGCCATCTTGTCCTCTCGGTCCCTGGGCCACTTATTTGACAGATTCTTTTTCTTTCTTTCTTTTTATCCTCTTGAAAGAAAGAAAAGAAGAAGAAGAAAGAAGCAAAGGGATGATGAAAAAGGGGATTGGAAAGTAAGCAAAGAAAAGAAGAAGAAAAAGACTGAAAGGGATGATGAAAAGGGGAATAGAAAAGTAAGCAAAGAAAAGAAGAAGAAAAAGACTGAAAGGGATGATGAAAAAGGGAATAGAAAAGTAAGCAAAGAAAAGAAGAAGAAAAAGACTGAAAGAGACGATGAAAAAGGGAATAGAAAAGTAGGCAAAGAAAAGAAGAAGAAAAGCTGAAAGAGATGATGAAAAAGGGAATAGAAAGTAAGCAAAGAAGAAGAAGAAAAAAGACTGAAAGAGATGATGAAAAGGGAATAGAAAAGTAAGCAAAGAAAAGAAAAAGAAAAAGACTGAAAGAGATGATGAAAAAGGGAATAGAAAGTAAGCAAAGAAAAGAAGAAGAAAAAGACTGAAAGAGATGATGAAAAGGGGAATAGAAAAGTAAGCAAAGAAAAGAAGAAGAAAAAGACTGAAAGAGATGATGAAAAGGGGAATAGAAAAGTAAGCAAAGAAAAGAAGAAGAAAAAGACTGAAAGAGATGATGAAAAAGGGGAATAGAAAAGTAAGCAAAGAAAAGAAGAAGAAAAAGACTGAAAGAGATGATGAAAAGGGGAATAGAAAAGTAAGCAAAGAAAAGAAGAAGAAAAAGACTGAAAGAGATGATGAATAAGGGAATAGAAAAGGAAGCAAAGAAAAGAAGAAGAAAAAGACTGAAAGAGATGATGAAAAAGGGAATAGAAAAGTAAGCAAAGAAAAGAAGAAGAAAAAGACTGAAAGAGATGATGAAAAAGGGAATAGAAAAGTAAGCAAAGAAAAGAAGAAGAAAAAGACTGAAAGAGATGATGAAAAAGGGAATAGAAAAGTAAGCAAAGAAAAGAAGAAGAAAAAGACTGAAAGAGATGATGAAAAAGGGAATAGAAAAGTAAGCAAAGAAAAGAAGAAGAAAAAGACTGAAAGAGATGATGAAAAGGAATAGAAAAGGAAGCAAAGAAAAGAAAAAAGAAGAAAAAGACTGAAAGAGATGATGAAAAAGGGAATAGAAAAGTAAGCAAAGAAAAGAAGAAGAAAAAGACTGAAAGGGATGATGAAAAAGGGGAATAGAAAAGTAAGCAAAGAAAAGAAGAAGAAAAAGACTGAAAGAGATGATGAAAAGGGGGAATAGAAAAGTAAGCAAAGAAAAGAAGAAGAAAAAGACTGAAAGAGATGATGAAAAGGGGGAATAGAAAAGTAAGCAAAGAAAAGAAGAAGAAAAAGACTGAAAGAGATGATGAAAAAGGGAATAGAAAAGGAAGCAAAGAAAAGAAGAAGAAAAAGACTGAAAGGGATGATGAAAAAGGGAATAGAAAAGTAAGCAACCTTTGCAAAATGTATGAATCCTTTTGCTGACTCATGTTTCACTTACTGAGGCGGCGGGTAAGGCACATATATTCCGGATAAACGGTATCGGATTCCTTCACGTGCCACAATCATGCATATCATCATCACGCCACACTGTCCCTTTTATCATCTATAGCGTTATCATGCGGCGACCTCTTATCTTGCATATCATTATCATGCAGTACGGAGTCCTTTTGTAAGACAGAATAAGCCTCGGCTAACACTTACCTAAGCTTGAGAGCAGTTTCGTGTCGAGGGAAGCTTGGCGGCAGATTATCAACCTTAAAACCTCCCACAATCTTTTATATTTTCACGAGCAGCCTCAGCGAGAGTAAATGTTGTGTCGCGAGATCGTGAAGCTGATAATTGTTTTAACGAGGTTTTTACGGCCGGGAGCGAGATAGCAGCTGCGGCGCCACGGACTGCCCTCGCGCGAGCCCTGGCGATGAGGAGGGGGGGGGGGGGGGGAGGGGGGGAGGAGGGGGAGGGAGAGGAGGAGGAGGGGAGAGGGAGGGGGAGGGGGAGGAGGAGGAGGGAGAGGTGGAGGGGGGAGGAGGAGGTGGAGGAGGAGGGAGGAGGAGGAAGTGGGGGAGGGGGAGGAGGAAGTGGAGGAGGAGGGAGGGGGAGGAGGAGGAGGAGTGGGGGAGGAGGAGGAGGGGGAGGAGGAGGAGGTGGAGGGGAGGAGGAGGAGGATTGGAGGAGGAGGTGGAGGGGGAGGGGGGAGGAAGAGGAGGTGGAGGGGGATTGGGGGGAGGAGGAGGAGGAGGAGGGGGAGGAGGAGGAGGAGGAGGAGGATGTGGGGGAGACGGAGGAGGAGGAGGAGGTGGAGGATTGGGGGGAGGAGGAGGATTGGGGGAGGAGGAGGAGGAGGGGGAGAAGGAGGAGGAAGTGGAGGAGGAGGAGGAGGAGGAGGAGGAGGGGGAGGAGGAGGAGGAGGAGTGGGGGGAGGAAGTGGAGGGGGGGGGAGGAGGAGGAGGAGGTGGAGGGGAGGAGGAGGAGGGGTAGGGGGAAGTGGAGGGGGAGGAGGAGGTGGAGGGGGAGGAGGAGGAGGAGGAAGTGGAGGATGGGGAGGAGGTGGAGGAGGGGGTGGATGGGGAGGAGGAGGTGGAGGAGGGGGTGGATGGGGAGGTGGGGAAGGAGGAGGAGGAGGAGGAAGAGGAGGAGGAGGTGGAGGGGGAGGGGGAGGAGGAGGAGGAGGGGGATGAGGAGGAGGAGGATATGGGGGAGGAGGAGGAGGAGGAGGGGGGAGGAGGAGGAGGAGGAGGGGGAGGAGGAGGAAGAGGAAGAGGTGGAGGAGGAAGAGGAGGAGGAGGAGGTGGAGGGGGAGGAGGAGGAGGAGGGGGGAGGAGGTGGAGGGGGAGGAGGAGGAGGAGGAGGAGGAGAAGAGGAGGAGGAGGTGGAGGTGGAGGAGGAGGGAGAGGAGGAGGAGGAGGAGGAGATGGAGGGGGAGGAGGAGGAGGAGAAGGTGGAGTGGGGGGGTGGAGGAGGAGGAGGGGGAGGAGGGGGAGGAGGAGGAGGAGGAGGAGGAGGAGGAGGGAGAGGGGGAGGGGGAGGAGGAGGGGGAGGGGGAGGAGGAGGAAGAGGAGGAGGGGGAAGAGGAGGAGGAGGAGGAGGTGGCGGAGGAGGAGGAGGAGGATTGGGGGAAGAGGAGGAGGAAGAGGAGGAGGAGGAGGAGGAGGAGGAGGTGGAGGTGGAGGGGGAGGGGGAGGTGGAGGAGGTGGAGGAGGAGGTGGAGGCGGAGGAGGAGGTAGAGGAGGAGGAGGTGGAGGTGGAGGGGGAGGTGGAGGAGGAGGGGGAGGAGGGAGAGGGAGAGGTGGAGGTGGAGGTGGAGGGGGAGGAGGAGGAGGAGCAGGAGGAGGGAGGAGGAGGTGGGGGGGAGGGGAGGAGGTGGATGGAGGTGGGAGTGGGGGGTGAGGGAGGGGGAGGAGGAGGAGGTGGAGGAGGACGTGGTGGGGGAAGAGAGGAAGAGGTGAGGGGGAGGGGGAGGGGGAGGGGGAGGGGAGGTGGAGAGAGGTGGAGGAGGGGGTGGGGGAAGAGGAGGAGGAGGATGGGGGAGGAGGAAGTGGAGGAGGGGAAGGAAGAGGAGGAGGAGGAGGAGGAGGAGGAGGAGGGGGAGGAGGAGGAGGAGGAGTAGGAATGGGGGAGGTGGAGTAGGGGTGAGGTGGGAGGTCGGGGGGAGGAGGAGGTGGGGGTGGAGGAGGAGGAGGAGGGGGGGGAGGGGAGGGAGGGGAGGAGGAGGAGGAGGAGGTGGAGGTGGTGGAGGTGGTGGTGGTGGAGAGGAGGGGGGAGGAGGAGGAGGAGCAGGAGGAGGGGGAGGAGGGGAGGAGGAGGAGGAGGAGGAGTGATTGGGGGAGGAGGGGGAGGGGGGAGGAGGAGGAGGAGGAGAAGAAGAAGAAGAAGGAGGAGGAGCTGATCCTGCCGAAGGAGGAAGAACTTCCCTTGACGAAGGAGGACGTGCTATTCCTGACTGACTCGGGGGAAGTGATCCAGAAAACAGAAGTGAGGGGGGATCCTGCCGAAGGGAGTGGGGGGGGGGGGGGACTGCTCTTGTCGAAGTAAGGGATTTGATCCTGCAAAGTGAGGTAAAAGAGGCAGGTAGATAACCCTTTAAGAAGCGAACAAAGTAGCAGCTGTGAGGAATTTATTGCTAATTTAAGCTTTTTTATCACATAAATTGATAATTTCTATTTGCTTCAAGATGTCCTTATCGTTATCCATATATATATATATATATATATCATATATATATATATATATATATATATATATATATAAAGGCGTTAGCATTCAAAAAAAAAAAAAAAAAAAAAAAAAAAAAAAAAAAAAAAAAAAAAAAAAAAAACACGCCAAAAAGAAAAGGAAAGAAACGAGAGAAACCAAAAATTAAAAAAAGTGTACCAATCTCTCCACCAAAGTCCACGGCGAATGCTCGAGAACCGTAAAAAGACAAATAAGTGTACGATATAGTCAGAATGGTTTAGTCACCGTAAAAATTCCAATACCGTTTTCTTTACCCTCCTGACGCGGGCCACCGGTACCAGTTTGGAAGTTAAATGTTACGTAAACAAACCAATTTACCCGACTTGTGTCTTCTGCTTGATTTCGCTTCGGCAAAAGAATAATAGAGAATAAAAAACTTGGTCTGAAATTTCGGGTACGGTCATATATGACGGGCTTCGGGATCTTTATATCTATATCTATGTATATCCATCTACTTATCTGATACATAAGTATATACAAAAAAGCCTACATGTATATTTACAAATAGATACATACACATGATTACATAAACACACACACACACACACACACACACACACACACACGCATATATATATATATATATATATATATATATATATATATATATATATATATATATATATATATATACATATATACATATGTATATATGTGTGTGTATGTGTGTGCGTGTGTGTGTCTGTGTGTGTAAAAAATACATCTATCTATATCTATATCTATCTATCTATCTATCTATCTATCTATCTATCTATCCATCTACCTATCTATCTATATGTGTGTGTGTGTGAATGTATACAGAAGACCGATCTGCTGTCCAAATCTGATGCCGAACATTGCAACAAATACTGATGCAATTTAAATCGTTTTCTCGGCCTGTTAATTGCTCTCCCAGCTGACTCTCGCTCACATGTAATGATACCAAGGTTTGGCTGATTGCTTGTATTTAGAATTAATTATTAATTACCTCTAATACTCTGACGCTAATGATTGTAGTCACTGGCGTCATTATAGTGATTATGTAAATTATTTAATTGCGAGGATATCGATTACGTAAAATGGATAGGAATGCTGGTGATGATATGATCGTGAGTGTAACAAATAGTGATTATGGTGAGTGTGATCATGATGATGATAATGATGATGATAATGGTGACGATGATGATAATTGTGATTGTGATGGTGATGATGATGATAATGGTGATGGTGATGATGATAATTGTGGTAGTGAGAGTGATGATGATGATGATGATTATAATGATAATGATGATGATAATCGTGATGATGATGGTGATTATGATGATTATATTGATGATGATGATGATGATTATGATGATGATGATTACGATGATGATGATTGATGATGATGATGATGGTGATGATAATGTTCTATAAGAAAAATATAGGAATTAATCATGCTAGCAGTAATGATGATGATAATACCAAATACCGATGGTAACATGGTAGCAAAAGTAATATAAATGATAGTAGTGATAATAAGGATAATAATGATAATATCCAATAAAGCAATAACTAATAATAATCACGATGACAATCAAAATGTCAATCATGATAATGACCAAAAACACAATATCATCATCCCTTCAACATTAGCATCTAAACAACAACAATAAACAACAACAATAAAACAATATTGACACATGACAGTAAAAAAATCAGTAACATAATCCAATAACAGAAAAAAAACTACATCAATAACATAAATAAAGTAGAAACAGAGATGCCCAAGACACTAAATATTAATAACACGTAAATAACTCTATCCAAGGCTATTGGGGAAACGACCCCCTCTGGCAATAAAGGCCAAAATAGCGTCCTATTTGATAGTACGATGAACTTAGCCGGATATTTTATTACCTTCCATGATACGGCGCCAAAACTTGCTACTACTCAGCAGTATGAGAAAAAAAAAACCCTTTTATTGGAAGAAAATCCTTTATTATTAAAAAAATGACCTTTTTTTTTCTTTTTTTTTTCTTTTTTTTCCTCGATTTCTTCCGCCATATTGCTGAGCCAACAATATTCAGCTGAAGTGGGCTGGGTTGGGGGGGGGGGGGTGGAGGAGGGGGGAGGGGAGAGGTGGAGGGGGAAGGGGGAAGGGGGAGGGGGAAGGAGGGGGAGGGGGGAGGGGGAAGGAAAGAGGAGAAGGTGGGGGGTGAAAGAAGGGGAAGAAGATGGAGGGGGAGAAAGAGGAGGGGGAGAGGGAAGGAGAAAGAGGAGAAGGAGGAGGGGGAGGGAAGGAAAGAGGAGAAGGTGGGGGTGAAAGAGGGGAAGAAGACGAAGGGGGAGGGGGGAGGGGGAGGAGGGGAGAGGGGGAGGGGGAGGGGGGGAGGGGGAAGGAAAGAGGAGAAGGTGGGGGGTGAAAGAAGGGAAGAAGATGGAGGGGGAGAAAGAGGAGGGGGAGGGGGAAGGAGAAAGAGGAGAAGGAGGAGGGGGAAAGGGAAGGAAAGAGGAGGAGGAAAAAGAGGACGGGAAGAAGGAGGAGGAGGAGGGGGGGGGTGATGGGGAGGGGGAGGAATGGGGAAAGAAAGAAGAGGAGGAGGAGAAGGTGGATAAAAAAAGAGGAAGGGGAGAAGGAGGAGGAGGAGGGGGAAGAGAAGAATGATGATGATGATGATGATGATGATGACGAAGACGAAGACGAAGACGATGATGAGGAGATGAAGTAAAAGAAGGAGGTTGAGAAGGAGAAAAATGAGGAGATGGAGGAGAAGAAGAAGGATGAAAATTAGGAGAGGAAGAAGAAGAAAGAGGAGGAGGTGGATGAGGAAAGGAAGTCGGATGAAGTAGGGAAGAAAAGGTGAGAGGGAGGAGGAAGGCGGGATAAAGTACGGAGAAAGGATAGGAAGAAACGGAAAAAGGATAGAAAGAAGGGAGATGAGAGGAGGCAGGGACGAGGAAGAGGGCAAAGCTGAGTCAGGAAGGGCGTCTCTTTATGTGCTTCTGCTCAGCCTTGAAAACAATTTGGCGACAGAGAACTTTCTATGGAGATTTTTGTTTACGCGAGAAGGCCGGCGGGAACCATCTTGGGCAAAGAAAACGGGTGAGTCAAAGAAAAC
>NC_091573.1:35578468-35580968 GCF_042767895.1 Penaeus vannamei
CAAGGATTTAAACACACACACTCACACAGACACACACACACACACACACACACACACACACACACACACACACACACACACCCACACTCACACACACACACTCAAACACACACACACACACACACACTCACACTCACACACACACACACACACACACACACACACACACTTGTATCTGTAACTACTGATGTGTGCTTGTGTGTTTGTGTATGAGCACCGGTGTGTATATGAAAAAAAAAAAAAAAAAAAAAAGAGAGACATACTGCATAAACGCAACCTTAAACTTTTTCTTTCAACTTCTTGAAGAATCTGTCACTTCTGCAGTAAGTCTTGGCGTAAAATAGGCGCAGAAAGTTTCATGTGTCTCTAGTTTTAATACATGTTCTGTGTATCTTAATCTTCTCGCGGACTTTATGTGATACATTTATGTCTTAGTGCCAAAGACAGAAATACATATTTGAATACCTTTTCTTATATTCATGCAGGGTAAGAGCTTGTCTTAGAGAACGTGGCATTAAAACAAAAATATTAATTTTCCAAACTAGATAATATGCCTGTTATTATATGCTTTATATATAATCTGACTGGTTATATATATAATCTTAAATAATCGAACTAGTTTTCTGTTTAGATTTCAGCATAAATCGAGCGACTAAGGATGATAAATGCAAAGATCACCAAGCAGCTCGTTCTGTAACTCGAAAACAACCCTGTTTCCCTTCGATACAAACATGTTCAAGAATGGATGAAGGTGCACCGGTAACAGCCCTGTCGCTGAAGTGTTAGGAGGACTCTCTCGAACTGTCTTGTCTGCCTCTCTTTTCCATTTATTTTTTGTCTAACGTTATTTCTTTTATGTACTGATCTGTATAACGTTATTTATTTTATGTACTGATTTTAGATTTTGTGGAGTTTATAAGAATTTTAAAATCATTTGGCTGAACTAATATTTAAAGCCAGTAATCCTGCCCGAACACAAAGGCAAGGACTGTCACACGTAAAGTAGTGTATATATATTCATATATCTAGATCTATGTCTATATCTATCTACAAACACACACACACACACACACACACACACACACACACACACACACACACACACACACACACACACACACACATATACACACACAATATATATATATATATATATATTCATTTATTTATTGTATATATATATATCCATTTACTTATTGTATATATATATATATTCATATATCTATTGTATATATATATATATATATATATATATATATATATATATATATACACTGGATACACACACATATACACACACACACACACATACATATATACAGACACACACACACTTGCATGCTAGAGTGTGCGTCTCACAAAGGTTCCTCCGGTTCGACCCACTCTCTGCCCCGCCTCGCAAACCCATTTCATCCTCCTCCTCCTCCCACGCCCTAATTACACGCGACGCATTCCCGGAATAAGGACGAGCGACGGCGGGAGTTGGGAGGCGAGAAGGACCAAAATGCCGGCTCATTCACGGACGGCGGAGAGAGAGAGAGAGAGAGAGAGAGAGAAAAGGCCCCGCGACCACTCCGGGTTTCCTTCGGCCTTCTGAACGACCAATTAGACCCGGAGGAAAAGGCGTTAAAAAAAAATTTCGGAAACTTCTCTTTCGCTTGTTTGGGTGAGAGGGGGGGAGGGGGGAGGGGGTTTTGGGGGGGTATGGTGGGGGTAGGAGGGATGGGGGGGATGATAGGGTGGGTGTGTGGGGGTTAGTTGGGATGGGGTTAGGGGTGAGGGGGAGAGGCTAACTAGGCTCATTCTTGGCTTTGATGTTTATGTTGACAGTCAGGAGTATCTCGAATATTATGTTTCTAGCTCAGACTATTTATTTTTCTCTCTGTCTGCCTATCTAGCTATCTATATATACATACATATACGCATATATATATATATATATATATATATATATATATATATATATGGATATATATGTACTTATTTATATACATATCTACACACACATATATATATATACACACACACATATATATGTATATATATACATATATATATATACATGTATACACACATATGTATATATATATAATATATATATATATTATATATATAATATATATATATATATATATATATATATATATATATATATATATATTTAGTGATGTATATTTCTCTGTCAGTCTGTCCCATTGTCTGTCTTCCTTTCTGTCTGTCTGTTTATCCCTGTCTATCCGTCCGTCTGCTTTATCTGTCTGTCTGTCCCTGTTTATCCGCCTTGTCTGTCTGTCACTCTCATTCATGTAGATAAACCACTCGATAATTAAATGGTCTTTTTCTGATCATATTTTTATTGCTATTGTTTTTATTCCTTTTTCTTCATCTTTAATCGCAATAAACCATCCGTCCATCTGTTTATCCGACCGTCATCCATCAACCGTTCCAGAGTCCGTTAACCATCAATCATGATGATAATATCAATGATAACGATAGTAAA
>NC_091573.1:35588468-35613468 GCF_042767895.1 Penaeus vannamei
CACAAGGGCGTTCCCACTTCAGGACACAAGGGCGTTCCCACTTCAGGACACAAGGGCGTTCCCACTTCAGGACACAAGGGCGTTCCCACTTCAGGACACAAGGGCGTTCCCACTTCAGGACACAAGGGCGTTCCCACTTCAGGACACAAGGGCGTTCCCACCTCAGGACACAAGGGCGTTCCCACTTCAGGACACAAGGGCGTTCCCACTTCAGGACACAAGGGCGTTCCCACTTCAGGACACAAGGGCGTTCCCACCTCAGGACACAAGGGCGTTCCCACTTCAGGACACAAGGGCGTTCCCACTTCAGGACACAAGGGCGTTCCCACTTCAGGACACAAGGGCGTTCCCACTTCAGGACACAAGGGCGTTCCCACTTCAGGACACAAGGGCGTTCCCACTTCAGGACACAAGGGCGTTCCCACTTCAGGACACAAGGGCGTTCCCACTTCAGGACACAAGGGCGTTCCCACTTCAGGACACAAGGGCGTTCCCACTTCAGGACACAAGGGCGTTCCCACCTCAGGACACAAGGGCGTTCCCACCTCAGGACACAAGGGCGTTCCCACTTCAGGACACAAGGGCGTTCCCACTTCAGGACACAAGGGCGTTCCCACTTCAGGACACAAGGGCGTTCCCACTTCAGGACACAAGGGCGTTCCCACCTCAGGACACAAGGGCGTTCCCACTTCAGGACACAAGGGCGTTCCCACTTCAGGACACAAGGGCGTTCCCACCTCAGGACACAAGGGCGTTCCCACCTCAGGACACAAGGGCGTTCCCACTTCAGGACACAAGGGCGTTCCCACTTCAGGACACAAGGGCGTTCCCACTTCAGGACACAAGGGCGTTCCCACTTCAGGACACAAGGGACGTCCGCTGCAGCCTGTGATGAGCAAGGGTGGGAGGTTAGTCAGCCGTCGAGGTGTTCCTACTTCCTGCAAGCTGCCAGTGTTTACTCGGTTCCGCTTGGTCGAGTAGGAGCTGAAGGCAGTCTACGATATTATGGCGTGCGTTGTGGTCCGTGCACTTTATTCTCACTTTGTTACTCATTGGAACCTTTCGAGTTTTAATAAATGAGAGTTTCATGTTTCTCGGAAATTATTTGTTATGCAGGTCTTTGGTGAGCAGTAAATCATATCTCTATTTTTCGTCCTTTCATGTCATTTCTTCTCATTTTTATTTTACTTTTTATTCTTTATATATCGATTTATTTATCGATTTATTTATCTATTTTAGAAATAGGTGATCATTATGAAATTTCCAATAAACGGAACACCGGATTATATCCTTGGCGTGTTCAGGTTTGGTCAATGATGATACTTGTAACCATACGACACATTTAACGAACAACGCACCCATACTTACCACAACCAACATCTCTAAACCTGCAAAATTTATAACGAAACATCCTTTACTCACCAAATAAATGATTCCTGCTTTGTCATACACACTGCCTTGACACAAAGAACTGTCGGTGCACCCTAACGCCCACTCCTTTAGTTTGATTTTAACTTGAGAACTATTGATTGCAAAATGCCCGTGCTTTTCAACGAAGGATTGCACTCCCATTGTCCGCATGATTGCACTCCCTGTGACAAACAGTCTTTCTGCTACTGCGGATTCAAGAGAAGGATTAGTTTCCTTTGTTTAACCGTCCAATACAATGCGCCGATACCATGTTAATTGGTCGTTAGCCTCGTCACCGCCGCTCTATAGCCCAGTACACCATCACACTTGCACGCACTATTGTCTTCCCTTGACCAATACCTTCTCTTGGGACACCAGCGAGTGCTCTGTCAACAAGCTGCTTCAGTACCTATAGGATTCTGAGCAAATGTTCAAGAGAATGTATATTCTTTAATGATATTGTTGGCTACTTGTGTTGGGAGATTATTATGATCAGATGAATCGTACATTCATACATACGTCTATACAGGTGTATTGTAAACATACATACATGTTTATACACACACACACACACACACACACACACACACACATATATATATATATATATATATATATATATGCATATATATACATATATTATATACATATATATACATACACACACACACATACATACACACACATACACACATACACAAACACACATACACAAACACACATGCACAAACACACATACACAAACACACGTACACAAACACACGCACACACACATGCACACATACATACACACATACATATGTTCATATATATATATATATATATATATATATATATATATATATATATATATATGTGTGTGTGTGTGTGTGTGTGTGTGTGTGTGTGCATATATATGTATATGTATGTATATATATGTGTGTGTATCTATATATATTTATAAATATATACACATGTATGTATATCTATATGTGTATATATATACATGTATATAATATATATATTATATATATATATATATATATATATATATATATATATATAGACAGACAGACAGACAGATATATATAAATACATTTGTGTAAATACATATGTATATGTATATATATATATATATATATATATATATATATATATATATATATATACTCTATGTATATATATGTATGTATATACATATGTTTATATATATATAAATATATATATATATATATATATATATATATATATATATATATATATATATATATATATATATATGTGTGTGTGTGTGTGTGTGTGTGTGTGTGTGTGTGTCTGTGTGTGTGTGTGTGTGTGTATGTGTATGTATAAAGGAACTGTAGCATCATATCATTTTAGGTCTTGGATGGAACATAAGAACAATACACATTATTTTCTGCGAGCATAATCAATTACTGACATGCCGGACAGCAGATGCTATTAGATCCCGCACCGTATAGTTATGGCTTCTTGTTACCCTGAATAGCATAGCTTGCAGGTATGTCTTATAGTTCTGATAGATTTCACATTTCATTATAAACAAGTACAATCACACTTTACAACATAAGGAGTACAGGTAGAAAAACCCACAATGCCCAAACTAGATTTATTGAGGAAAGTTTGTGCATGGTGGGTTTTTCTACCATAGTATCAACACGGTATTGTGTTTTTTTTTCTATCCACAAGGAGTACTCTTCATACATAGTATATCAATAGCAATGGTAAAAGATACAACGCTAATCCATCAAGTGTCAGGGAAATTGATTGACAGCTAATACATTCTACTTTCAAAAACACACAAAGCTTCTGCGGAAATAATACTAATTAATTCAGTGGTATTCTTATCAGACGGAAGAAAGGACATGTCTTGAACGTGGAAGAAATACTGGACATTGTGAAGGAGGAAGACGAGCAGTATTATTTACAGATATTGATGTTTTTTTTAAGTTTAAGAAAGAAAGAAAGAGAGAGAGAGAGACATTGATGTTTCCTGAGTCTGTTATTTGGTGTTTGCATGTTGAGAGTGTCAGGGATAAAGGGTTATTATACTGCATCCATGTCTTCAGGCCTCTATCTGTCTGTTTGCATGTATGTCAGTCTGTCTCTCAATTTTATTCTCTCTCTCTCTCTGTCTCTCTCTCTCTGTCTGTCACTCTGTCTCTCTCTCTCTCTCTCCCCTCTCTCTCTCTCTCTCTCTCTCTCTCTGTCTCTGTCTCTGTCTCTCTCTCTCTCTCTCTCTCTCTCTCTCTCTCTCTCTCTCTCTCTCTCCCTCTCCCCCTCCCCTCCCCCTTCTCTCTTGGTCTTTCTTTCTCTGTCAGTCTGTCCTCTCTCTCTCTGTCTCTGTCTCTCTCTTTCTTTCCTTGTCTATCTGCCTGTATCTCTCTCTCTCTCTCTCCTCCCCTTTTCTCCTCCTCTGTCAGTCGGTCTATCTCTGTCTGTCTGTCTGTCCGTCTGCCTCTGTCTTTATCTCTTTCTCTCTTTCTCCTCTCTCTCTCTCTCTCTCTCTCTCTCTCTCTCTCTCTCTCTCCCCCTCTCTCTCTCTCTCTCTCTCTCTCTCTCTCTCTCTCTCTCTCTCTCTCATCTCTCCCTCTCTCCCTCCCCTCTCTCTCTCTTTCATAAACAATATCCATAATAGAGTGAAAACACCCCGGAAGTAGCAGGCAAATCCAAGTGGATTCATAACTTTCAAAAAAAAAAAAAAAAAAAAAAAAAAAAAAGCATATTCCGGCATTCCGGCGGCTTTGCTCCCTCTCTCTCATCCGGCCAAATAACTCGCCTGACAGAAATCTGCAACACGGACAACGCTCGGTGACGCCATGTTGCAACATCACTGGGAAAAAGTTTCTGGAGCGATGCGTTCATACTCCTCCCCTGTGTTTTCCCTCTTGTTGTTGGACAAGGGCTTCGGAGACAGCCTGCAGTGGAGGGAAATGGCGAACACCCTGCCTGGTTCGTTACTAGTTTCTCCTTTCGATTTATGGCGTGAATTACTTAGACTGTTCGGCTGCGTGTTGGTGTTTGGAAGAGGAAGAGATCGGTGTGGATTGAGTCTGTTTGGGTGTTGGGTTTGTTGTATATTTTGGCTTGTTACACGGGGATGGTTTTATAGATTTCACCGTTCTTGTTTATGAGTGACGAGAAAAAATGCTGGATAAAAAAGCCTGGAATTTAATGATAATTATGCGCTTAAGGTGCTGTCACACTAGCACTTTTTCCGTCAATTTTTTTTACAATTTTCAGATTTTTTCCCATTTTTTTAGCGAATTGTCGATTTTCCAGTCAGACGATAATGATCGTTTCCGTCTGAAAACCTTTCCGTCAACTTTTTCAGCCAAGCATAGTCAAATCAAGAGCTATATTCGAGAATGTTTGTATTTACGTTAAATAAAATTGTCAAAAAAATGACGGAAAAAGTGCTAGTGTGACGGCGCCTTTAGTCTGATCGGCGACAAAAAAAATGGAAAAAAACAGACGCTGATTAAACACACGAAATATTTTGATGCAATTTACAAGAAAGTCTTCCATATTCCGCAAAAAAATATATCTGTAGACCCAATTTGCTGGAAGACGAAGACCCCACCACAGGCGTCAACACAGACAGCTGACATCTACGTCCTGGACATCTGGTCTCCCTAAGACGGAATTCTTAGAAGGTGTCCCGTGTCTCCTGTGGGCGAGCGGTCCGTTGACGTCTCGAAACACCGAGACAAGACTTTCACCGCAACGGGACATGTCGAAGAGATGATACATAACCGGCTACCTCTATTCCTCCTCCCCCTCCCCCCTCCTCCCTCCCTCCCTCGGGACTGCACTGGAATGCTCTCTCTTGCTCTTCCTTTCTCTGTCAGTCACTGTCTCTGTCGTCACTGTCTCTTCCTCTCCTCCTCTCTCTCTCTTCTGTCTTCTGGTCTGCTTCTTGTCTCTCTCTCTTCTTTCTCTGTCTGCCTGCATTTCCGCTCTCTCTGCACTCCCTCCCTCCCTCCTCCTCTCTCTACCTCTCTCTCTCTCTCTCTCTCTCTCTTCCTCTCCCTCCCTCTCCTCCCTCCCTCCCCTCTCTACCTCTCTCTCTCTCTCTCTCTCTCTCTCTCTCTCTCTCTCCCAGTCTCTCTCTCTCTCTCTCTCTCTCTCTCTCTCTCTCTCTCCTCCCTCCTCCTCCCTCCCTCCCTCCCTCTCTCCCTCCTCTCCCCACCCTCCCTCCCTCCACTCCCTTCCCTCTCTCTACCTCTCTCTCTCTCTCCTCTCTCTCTCTCTCTCTCTCTCTCCCTCTCTCTCTCTCTCTCTCTCTCTCTCTCTCTCTCCCTCCCTCTCTCCTCCCTCCCTCCCTCCCTCCCTCCTCTCTCCCTCCCTCCCTCCCTCCCTCCCTCCCTCTCTCTCTCTCTCTCTCTTTCTCTCTCTCTCTCTCTCTCTCTGTCTCTGTCTCTCTCCCTCCCTCCTCCCTCTCTTCCCCTCTCTCTTCTCTCTCTCTCTTCTCTTCTCTCTCTCTCTCTCTCTCTCTCTCTCTCCCTCTCTCCCTCCCTCCCTCCCTCCCTCCCTCGACACATAGCGAGTTTAATCTTTCAGAAATTTCATCATGATTGTTATGAGGACGTCGGGTAGGTTGGTATTCGCTCATACAAATATCGAATTATGTGTCTGTCTATTTGCCTATTAATGGCTGCAGACACGAATATACATGTGAGGTGCGCGTGGACAGACATTCATACTTGTATATATACTCATCCCTATGTACATATATATACGTGAAAAGGTATTATGTAGATACTATATGTGTATGGGGTGGGGATGTTTATGTGGGCATATATATGTATACACACTACACACAGCAAAATATTTGTGTGTATATATATATATATATATATATATATATATATATATATATATATATATATATATATATATATATATATGTATATATATATACAATTTATATACAATTATATTGCCTAATATTGCCAGTAATATACATACATATATTTTACAGCACAACCAGAGTTGCTACAAACTGGTCAGTTCCTCGAGAGACAGACAGACACAGAGAGAGAGAGAGAGAGAGAGAGAGACAGAGACAGAGAGAGAGAGAGAGAGAGGAAAGAGAAGAGGGGTGGAGAACGAGAGTCGATTCCTCAAGAGAGAAAGAGAGAGAGAGAGGAGAGAGAGAGAGAGAGAGAGAGAGAGAGAGAGAGAGATTGAAGAATAGAAAATGAAAGAGAGAGAAAAAGAGATAGAAAGATAGATAAATAGATACAAACAGAGATAGATCGATAGATAGATAGAGAGAGATAGACAGACACAGAGAGGAGAGAGACCTAAATAAAACAAAATAGAGGGAAGACTATATCTCAAGTCCCACTTCAGTTCTTCCCTTTAGACGTCAAATTTTCAACAGCTGTGTCTAAGTAGATCATTAAGAAGATTTGGTATTAATCCAAAAATGTTTTTTTTTTTTTTTTTTTTTTTTTTTTAATAAAAAAAAGCAACTCCATGTATCATAAGAATCTGGTTGACACTTAATCAACATGTGATTGATTTAATTCTATCAAACTCTTGTTATATCCCTTCAATATATCTGGCTATATTGATCATTGCTTTTGAAAGCGTAAACAGATTTAAAAGTTATTCGTAGCATATATTATTTTTAATTTACATATCAATATATCAATCAGTAGTATCATTATCATCATTATTATCATTTTTATTATTATTACTACTAACATTATTATTATTATGATCATTAATATCATTATCATCTTTATTAGTATAGTTATCATTAAAGATATCATTGTTCACAATATTGATATGTTCATAATGTGGTTGACGGCTCCGGATTGAAGGCTCAGGATCGGTTGATGGCTGACGGCTCAGGATTGAAGGATTGAAGGTTCAAGATTGATTTGATAGTTGAAGGTTCAGGATTGATTTGATGGTTGACAGCTCAGGATTGAAGGATTGAAGGCTCAGAATTGAAGGATGGAAGGCCCAAGATTGATTTGATGGTTGAAGGCTCAGGACTGAAGGATTGAAAGCTCAGGATTGAAGGATGGAAGTTCCAAGATTGATTTGATAGTTGAAGGCTCAGGATGGACATGACAGCACACGCAGCAAGGTGACCAACCCGCCAGCCACGCAATCTGGATCTCGAAGCCTATCTTGACCCCGTGGACGGAGTTGGCGCCGCCCACTCCGACCTTCCTGGTGACCTCCGTTGGATACTTACGGTATTTATTTATTTATTATTTGTTATTTATTTATTTAGAGTTTTATTATTTATTATTTATTATTTATTTATTTATTTATTTATTTATTTAGAGTTTTATTATTTATTATATATTATTTATTATTTATTTATTTAGAGTTTCATTATTTATTATCTATTTGTTTAGAGTTTTATTATTTATTATTTATTTATCTAGAGTTTTATTATTTATTATTTATTATTCATTTATTTAGAGTTTTATTATTTATTACTTATTTATTTATTTATTTATCTAGAGTTTTATTATTTATTATTTATTTATTAGTTATTTATTTAGAGATTTATTATTTATTATTTATTATTTATTATTTATTATTTATTATTTATTTATTTAGAGTTTTATTATTTATTATTTATTATTTATCTATTTAGAGTTTTATTATTTATTATTTATTATCTATTATTCATTAGTTATTTATTTAGAGTTTTATTATTTATTATTTATTATTTATTTATTAGTTATTTGTTTAGAGTTAGCCGTAGAGATTTTCACAGAGATTTCTACAGGAATTCCGGATTTTCCACAATTTCCCCAAGATATTCCCGCAGAGATATCATTGGGAATGTCTAGAGATTCCCAGGGATTCCCGGAGATTCCCACGCAGACTCCCACGAAGATTCCCACAGATTCCCACAAGGGTATCCACAGAGGTTTCCATAGAAATTCCTTGAGATATCCACAGACATCCACAGAGATTCCCACAAAGATTCCCACAGAGATTCCCACAAAAGTATTCACAGAGATTTTCACAGAAATTCCTTGAGATAACCACAGACATCCACAGAGATTCCCACGAAGATATCCACAGATTCCCACAAAAGTATCCACAGAGATATCCACAGAAATTCCTTGAGATATCCACAGACATCCACAGAGATTCCCACGAAGATTCCCACAGATTCCCACAAAGGTATCCACAGAGGTTTTCATAGAAATTCCTTAAGATATCCACAGACATCCACAAAGATTCCCACAGAGATTCCCAAAGAGATTCCCACGAAGATTCCCACAGAGAATCCCATAGATTCCCACAAAAGTATCCACAGAGATTCCCACAGAAATATCCACACAGATTCCCATAAAGATTCCCACAAAGATTCCCACAGAGATTCCCACAAAGATTCCCACAGAGACTCCCACAAAGATTCCCATAAGGATCCCCACAAAGATTCCCACAGAGATTCCCACGTAGATTCCCACAGAGATTCCCACAAAGATTCCCACAGAGACTCCCACAGAGACTCCCACAAAGATTCCCACAAAGATTCCCACAGATATTCCCACAAAGATTCCCACAGAGATTCCCACAGAGATTCCCACAAAGATTCCCACAAAGATTCCCACAGAGATTCCCACAAAGATTCCCACAGAGATTCCCACAAAGATTCCCACAGAGATTCCCACAGAGATTCCCACAAAGATTCCCACAGAGATTCCCACAAAGATTCCCACAAAGATTCCCACAGAGATTCCCACAAAGATTCCCACAAAGATTCCCACAGAGATTCCCACAAAGATTCCCACAAAGATTCCCACAGAGATTCCCACAAGGATTCCCACAGAGATTCCCACAGAGATTCCCACGAAGATTCCCACAAAGATCCCCACAAAGATTCCCACAAAGATTCCCACAGAGATATCCCACAAAGATTCCCCACAGAGATTCCCACGTAAATTCCCACCAAGTTCCCCACACAGATCCCCACAAAAGTTCCCAAACCGATACCCGCACCCACACCCACCGAGAATCCCGCACAGACATCCACCACATCCAGCAGGTGTTGAACAAGATCAAAGCGTGACGCCCACCCGCCCACATGGCACTTCATGTCCCACCGACGCCAAGGAAAGAGGTGCTCCACGTATCCATGGGAATGTCCAGAGATTCCCAGGGATATCCACAGAGATTCCCACGGAGATTTTTACAGAGATTCCCACAAAAGTATCCACAGAGGTTTCCACAGAAATCCCTTGAGATATCCACAGAAATCCCTTGAGATATCCACAGAAATCCCTTGAGATATCCACAGAAATCCCTTGAGATATCCACAGAAATCCCTTGAGATATCCACAGACATCCACAGAGATTCCCACAAAGATTCCCACAAAGATTCCCACAAAGATTCCCGCAAAGATTCCCACAAAGATCCCCACAGAGATTCCCACAAAGATTCCCACAGAGATCCCCACAAAGATCCCCACAGAGATTCCCACAAAGATCCCCACACAAAGATCCCCACAGAGATTCCCACAAAGATCCCCACACAAAGATTCCCACAGAGATTCCCACGTAGATATCCACACAAAGCTCCCCACAAAAGTTCCCAAAGCGATATCCGTACCCACACCCACCGAGAATCCCGCACAGACATCCACCACATCCAGCAGGTGTTGAACAAGATCAAAGCGTGACGCCCACCCGCCCACATGGCACTTCATGTCCCACCGACGCCAAGGAAAGAGGTGCTCCACGTGTGAGGATGTTAAGCTGCAGGAGTTGCTTGAAGAGATTCCCACGAAGATTCCCACGTAAATTCCCACAGAGATTCCCACAAAGATTCCCAGAGATTCTCACAAAAGTATCCACAGAGATTTCCATAGAAATTCCTTGATATCCAAAGACATCCACAGAGATTCCCACAAAGATTCCCACGTAAATTTCCACAGAGATTCCCACAAAAGTATCCACAGAGATATCCACAGAAATTCCTTAAGATATCCACAGACATCCACAGGGATTCCCACAGAGAGTCCCACAGAGATTCCCACAAAGATTCCCACGTAGATTCCCACAGATTCCCACAAAGATATCCACACACAGAGCCCCACAAAAGTTTCTAATCCACAGACAGATTCCCACAAAAGTTCCAGATTCCCACAAAAGTTCCCAAAGCGATACCCGCACCCACACCCACCGAGAATCCCGCACAGACATCCACCACATCCAGCAGGTGTTGAACAAGATCAAAGCGTGACGCCCACCCGCCCACATGGCACTTCATGTCCCACCGACGCCAAGGAAAGAGGTGCTCCACGTGTGAGGATGTTAAGCTGCAGGAGTGGCTTGGAGCGGGAAATGTTCATGTCTTTCATGTTCATATCCTCATTCGTAGTGGGTGGAGATGAGGCCATTGGAGGTGTGGTCTATTTTTTTTTTTTTCGTCTTGTTTCGTGGTATTTTCTTATTATTTCATAATCTGAGAAGATTCTTGGATTCGAAGATTTAGGTTTAGATAAATTAAGTATTTTTTTCCATCTTGTTTCGTGTTATTTTCTTATTATTTCATAATCTGAGAAGATTCTTGAATTCGAACATTTAGGTTTAGATAAATTATTTTTTCCATCTTGTTTCGTGTTATTTTCTTATTATTTCATAATCTGAGAAGATTCATGAATTCGATCAACATCTGGGTTTAGGTAAATTAAGTAGACCGAATGTCAGTGATTATTCATTGCAGTTGCATCTAATTATTCATTCGTATTATCATAAACAAAAAGTATAAAACAGGCAACTTGAGCTTAATTGTTCATTCGACCTTTGTATAATATGCAACAACGAGCCATAAACGTATAAATCTGACCTACATATTACATCCACTGGTTCTGGATCAGACCGGTGCGCTTCTGAATAGACTCCCCTGCCTCCAAATGCCACAACTACGTGAAAAGAGATGCATGGGACACCCTTTTCAACATGTTATCATCATTTCATCCTTTCTTGCTTATTGGTTTGTTTTTGTATTGGTATTACATGTTTTGTCTCCCTATCCTATGCTCTCGATGTAGAGCTCTCCTTAACCTATCCAATCTGCACGCTATTCTTCCTCCATTGCTCACAAGAACACCCTGACGCAGCTGCGGGCGAGAATCGTGCCTTCACGGAACGTCTTACTTCCCCCCCCCCCCCCGACGAGGAAGCTGCCGTGCCGAATCTCCATTAATACCGGCCGCCTAATGAAAGGGTCCTCCACGCTTTCGTTAATTCCAAATCCAATATTAACGGCGGGGACACGTGCGGCAGGGCGAGGTGGCCCCGGACGCGTGTGGTGCCGCGAGACCAGGAGAGATGGAGGCTTCCATTTACGGTATTTAATTAAAGTCACTGTCACGGAGTTTTCGCCCGGGGGGAAGGTCGTCGCCGCTCGCCACCGCGCTATGTTATGATCGATAAGGAAAGGGCGGAGGGGCGGCCGGCGTCGCGGAATGGGTCAGCCTGGAGGGAGTGGGATGAGAGAGAGAGAGGGAGAGAGAGAGGGGGGAGGGATGAATGAGAGAGACAGAGAGAGAGGGGAAGGAGAGCGAGAGAGAGGTGAGAGAGAGAGAGAGAAGAGAGGGAGCGAGGGAAGAAGAGAGAGAGAGCAGGAGCGAGAGCAAAAGAGATATAGAGAGAGCGTGATGTCTCGAGAGAGAAAGAGAGAGAGCGTGATGTCGAGAGAGAGAGAGAGAGAGTGTGATGTCGAGAGAAAGAGAGTGTGATGTCGAGAGAGAGAGTGTGTGATGTCGAGAGAGAGAGAGTGTGATGTCGAGAGAGAGAGAGAGAGAAGGAGCGAGAGCTAGAGAGAGAGAGAGAAGGAGCGAGAGCAAGAGAGAGAGAGAGAGAGAGAGAAGGAGCGAGAGCAAGAGAGAGAGAGAGAGAGAGAGAGAGAGAAGGAGCGAGAGCAAGCAAGAGAGAGAGAGAGAGAGAAGGATCCAGAGCAAGAGAGAGAGAGAGAGAGAAGGATCCAGAGCAAGAGAGAGAGAGTGAAGGAGCGAGAACAAGAGAGAGAGAGAGAAGGAGCGAAAGCAAGAGTGAGAGAGGGATAGAGAGAGAGAGCGTGATAGCTCGAGAGAGAGAGAGAGAGAGAGAGAAGGAGCGAGAGCAAGAGAGAGAGAGAGAGAAGGAGCCAGAATAAGAGAGCAAGAGAGAGAGAGAGAGAGAAGGAGCGAGAGCAAGAGCAAGCGAGAGAGAACGAGTACAAGTGAGTTTAACGTTACACAAAGCCCCCGTCTGACCCCGTGCCTCGGGTCACTGTCTCACACACAACTCTGCAGCAGTAACTTCTCTCACACTTTAATGAGGAAAGTTTTCGTCGTCCACATTTACTGCCAGCTACGTGCACTTCGGAGCCACGGCACTCCACACATGCAATAATCTCAACCCGGTTTCTGATTGTGCACTATCTCCTCCATCTGGTGGAAGGAGAGGGAGGCGGGGAGGCTGGCGGAAGGAGGGTGATAGGGGGGAGGGGGCTGGCTGTGAAGTGGGACGCATGCACATACATACAAGTGCACACGGATGAAAAAAAAAGGTCAAGGCGGTAGAAGAGAGGGAGAGAGAAAGAGGGTGGGGGAGAGAAAGAGGGAGGGAGAGAGATAGATAGATAGATAGATAGATAGATAGATAGAGACAGAGAGAGAGAGAGAGAGAGAGAGAGAGAGGGGGGGAGAGAGAGAGAGAGAAAGAGAGATAGATAGAGAGAGAAGAAAGAGAGAGAGAGCAGGAAGAGAAAGAGAGAGAAGGAAGGGATAGAGAGAGAAGGCAGAAAGCGAGAGAGAGAGGAGGAAGAGAGAGAAAGAGAGAAAAGGAAGAGAGTGACAGAGACAAAGAGAAAGAGAGAGAGAGGAAGATAAGAATGAATAAGAAGAGAATAAGAATAAGAGAGACACAAAGACACACAGACACATACAAAAAGACGAGCGGAAACAAAGACACACAGAGAGAGAAAGAAAGAGAGAAACCACGACCGGAAAATTTAAAAAAGATGTAGATAGAGCATGCCAAAGAATATTCAGCACGGACTAACAGTTGGTCCGTTCACAGAGCGAACGTGCCTCCACTTCCGTTCCTATAAATCGTCATCGATCTCTTGATGAGGGCGTCTGGCTGTTAGGCGACTAATTGCTCTCTATCTTCTTCGTGGAGGGATATCTATCATGTAGAGGATGCCTGTGTTGTGTGGAATGTCCTCTGGTGCCTGGCCTGTTACGGTGTCCTCCCATTGATATGTTTGGACGTAGATATAGATTTGGATATATATGTGTATATACGCACACGCAAACACACACACACACACACACACACACACACACACACACACACACACACACACACACACACACATATACTCCCCCCCACAAACACACACCCCCCCACACACACACACACGCCCCCCCCCCCCCACATCCACACAACCAAACCCCGAAGCCCACACTGCCTACCCTCAGCCCCCACACTTACCCAGAGTGACTAAACCTTCGTCGCTACATGGCTAGGATAACTCAACAGCTGCACATAGCCTCTTCTTCCCCCTCCCTATCCCTGATTTCACGTTGTAAACACCAACCATATTCCACTTTAACAGCGATAAAGCAGAGAGCTAGTAGGAATTTCAATTACTTCGTATGAGGGAAATGGTAGAGAGAGACAAAAAATGGGGGGGGGGGGAGAGTGAGTGAGTGTTTGTGTTTGTAGTTGAGTGTGAAGCAGGGAGAAAGAAAAGGGATATAGGAGAGACAGATAGAGAGATAGAGAGATAGATAGATAGAGATAGAGAGAAAGAAAGAAAGGGGGATATAGAAGAGATAGAGAGATAGAGAGAGAGAGAGAGATAAAGAGGTAGATAGATAGAGAAAGACAGTGTGTGTGTCTGTGCGTGTGTTAGTGTACATAAATGCATGCATACGTGCACACACACACACACACACACAAGCACTCACACACACACATACATTTATGAGTGTGTATATATATACACACATATATATGTATACATATATACACATATACATACGTATATGTATGCATCTATCTATCTATTTATCTATCTATATATGTGTATATATATATGCAGAGAGAGACAGACAGACAGACAGACAGACAGACAGAGAGAGAGAGAGAGAGAGAGAGAGAGAGAGAGAGAGAGAGAGAGAGAGAGAGAGAGAGAAAGAGGGAAAGGGGGGGGGGTAATGATATACCAACAATTTGCGAGCCAGAATATTCTTGTTAAACAGTTTCTGTGGTCCAATAAGCAGACTCATGGTGGTGATAAAAAGCATGTATTCGTATATCTTGATCATAATCATGTATCAGTCTGTCTGTCTTTTTTGTCTTTTTGTCTGATTACCTGTCTAATTATCTGTCTGTCTGTCTGCCTACCTGTCTTTCTTTCTGATTATCTGTCTCTCTGCCTACCTGTCTTTCTGTCTGATTATCTGTCTGTCTGCCTACCTGTCTTTCTTTCTGATTATCTGTCTCTCTGCCTACCTGTTTTTCTGTCTGATTATCTGTCTCTCTGCCTTTCTTTCTACCTGATTACCTGTCTATCTAATCATCTCTCTGTCTACCTACCTGTCTTTCTGTCTGATTATCTGTCTCTCTGCCTGTCTTTCTACCTGATTACCTATCTATCTAATCATCTCTCTGTCTACCTACCTGTCTTTCTATCCGAATGCCTGTCTGTTTGTCTGCCAGTCTGCCTCGCTCCCCACTTATCTCCTTATCTCCCATTAAAGATTATGTGAAAGGCAGGTCGTATAATAATTCAACAGAGACGTCAGCTGTGTTGAGCGTTAAGGCCGATAACGCAACGATGCCGAACACACAGCTGATACTTAACCATTTTTCGATAACAACAGAGAGGAGGGAGACAAAGGGATAGAGCGAGGGCGAGGGGGAGGAGGGAGGGAGGGAGAGGGAGGGAGATGGAGAGGGAGGGAGATGGAGAGGGAGAGGAAGGGAGGGAGGGGGAGAGGAAGGGAGGGAGGGAGGGAGGGAGAGAGAGGGAGGGAGAGAGAGAGAGGGAGAGGGAGAGGGAGAGAGAGAGGGGAGGGAGGGAGGGAGGGAGGGAGGGAGGGAGGGAGGGAGAGAGGGAGAGAGAGAGAGAGAGAGAGAAGACAAAGAGAGAGAAAAGAGACAAAGAAAGAGAGAAAGGAGACAAAGCGATAGGAGTCAGGACAGAGAGAGAACGAGAGAGAGAGAAAAAAAAAACAGATAGATAGATAGAGAGAGAGAAAAACAGATAGAGAGAGAGAGAGAATATGAAGTCAAAATATCACCCACCTGATATTGGCAGTGGGCGTCATCGCGCTTATAACATCAACCCGGGGTACAGCCACCTCCAGCAGACACCCAAGATCTTCAAAGTAAACAAATATGATCATCATGAAATCCAACTCATTTTGAAATCCAACTATTTCCCGATTTCTTCTCAGAGACGAAATAAGATTTTGCGTCTAAAAGAGACGTCAGATATTTAGCTGATTGAATCATACTTAAGGGAGATAGGATTTACATTTTGTTAATGGGATAACAAGGGGAATGGAATTTGTAATGTCGGAGTGGGAGATGCTGCGATTTCGTCTGTGTGTGTGTATGAAGCGCTCTCTCTTTCAGTCTTTCATCTTGTCCTCTCTCTCTCTCTCTCTCTCTCTCTCTCTCTCTCTCTCTCTCTCTCTCTCTCTCTCTCTCTCTCTCTCTCCTCTCCTCCTCTCTCTCTCACTCTTTCTCTCTCTCTCTCTCTCTCTCTCTCTCTCTCTCTCTCTCTCTCTCTCTCTCTCTCTCTCTACCTCCTCCCTCCCTCCCTCCCTCTCTCTCTCCCTCTATCTATCTATCTATCCATCTCTTTCTCTCTCTCTCTCTCTCTCTCTCTCTCTCTCTCTCTCTCTCTATATATGTATATATATGAATATGTATATATACATATATATATGTAAGTATGTATGTCTGTATATCGCAAGCAGGTGTGAAGCTCTGTAATAACGCCTTATTCTTCTCCATCGCTCAAGCGGCGCGAGTTATGAAGACAACCGCTCCCGCAATTTCAGCTCAAATAACCATCCTCCGACTCCGTAACAGCCTTTGATCATCACTATTAACTGCGCCGTCAGCTCACCATCCTCGCATCGCAGTCCGGCGAATGAGGCAACTCCAGAAGCGTGAGGGAACTGTGAGGCGAGGCCAGGTGCGGGATGCTCTCGTTTACGCGCTGTAAAAAAAAAAAAAACCCTTTGTCGTCTCTCGAGGAACGGGGGAGTGCGGCTTGAACGTAAACATTAGCAGGGGATTCGGCGGGGAGGAGGTTTTAACTTGCGCGGATTCACGGTGATCGAATTCAGTAATGTCGAGTTATGAATAGATGGAAATATATGAATAAAAACATTGAAGTAATGAATGTATATGTTGAAACATTGAATTGAAGTAATGAATGTATATGTTGAAACACTGAATTGGTGTAATGAATGTAAATGCTAATGAAACTAATGGATTGAAAGAAATGCAAAATTCTACTTAGGTTTAATCTTTAATACGTGGTCGAGCGCTTGTAACAATTATTCGAAAATATGCGTACAAAAAAGAAGAAAAAAATATTGTTCATCGGAATGGCACAATTAGGATCCCCATCATTACGTATTATTACATGCAAGAAAAAGCTTTAGTTCGTCCAATTACTGAGAAAAGATCAATTGAACTTCTAAGCGCGTCGTCACGTCATCACACTCGCTAGTACGTCATAAAAAACGAGTCTACCCGCTTATTGTCATGGGTGACTCCTTTAATCATATTTTTGCAATTTTCTAACACTTTTCGTGGGTAGCTATAAAAATTTTATGAGATAATTGTGAAAATAGCGCTGTAAAATTCTCTTAAACTACGCACTGCATGGTAATTTGGACCCTCAAAATATATGGTGCTTTGTTCCTCGAAACTCTGTTTTACGTATAATCAAAACTCACACTCCAGGAGAGAGAGAGAGAGAGAGAGAAACAATTGGTGTCACTTTTTATTGCTTTTCTTTTACCGTGAGGGAGAGAGGGTTCCGGGACGTCCTGGTGCATCTTTAATGAAGTTTGAACGGTAATTATGCATTGGCTGCAAATGGGCGGTAGAGGCAGAAGTATTGAAACATTTCATATTACCTTGTTTATCGTGGTTTTGCTTATTCATCAATTTGTTATTTATGGTTTACGTTTCTTGTTATCTCCTTTTTTACTTATTCTTTTATCCTTTTTCTTTTACTTATTTTATAAATCACTTATTATCTCGTTTATTTGGTTTTACTTATTTTCTAATCATCTATTCATGTATGACATATATTCCTTATATTCTCTACTGTTCCTCGTTGTTTACTGATCACGTTTTTCATATGGATCGTCATTATCATCTTTACTCCTTTCATTATCCTTAAGAAAGTCACACGAAAGTTGTACACGAAAGCTCGAGAGATGGTCCCACTTCCTCATCCGGACGTAAATATCAGCTTAGTCATTTTCGTGTAACCTTAATCGGGTGCTGGGTCCGAAAAATGAGTCCTCCGTTGCTGAATCAGTTATGTGAGTGAGAGAGTGAAGCGTCCTTGGGCTGTCGGCGCGAGGAGGGTTCAGAGGAAGAGGCTAACCATTCTGTCTGATTTTAGCAGTCGTAAAGTTTGGGTTGATCGGAAGGGTCTGGTGACTCAGCATTGGAATTACAAGATACATACAGACTCACGCATGCACACGCGCAAATCTGAACACACACACACATAGACACACGCACGCACACACACACATAGACACACGCACACACGCACGCACACACTCATAGACACACGCATGAACGCACACACACACACACACACACACACACACACACACACACACACACACACACACACACACACACACACACACACATACACTAACACTCTCACCCCTACCCTACACACACACACACAAAATATCAATGACCTTTCATAATCACATTAAGTTTGTGATGCCTCGCATTAACAGGGTTCGCTATAGTGTACCGGTCTTTAACTGTAGCGTTTGGGAGCAAATCTCGATCTGATGTACAATACTAGATTCTACTGATTGTGAATTTTAATCCTCTAATGGTCCAACTCTCACCATTTAATGGAACTGCGTGGCCGACTAAATAAAATTAAAGCACAGCATATATGTATGCCCTGGTATTATGTTTCGAAATTGTACAGATGCAGTAATCTAACTAGCATTATTTTTCCAGGTTCTATGTAATCATAAAATTTACTGCATCGAGTAAACATTAAATTACGTTGACAAAATTTGGTGAAATAGAGAATCACACACAGGCACGAACACATAGGAAAGAAAAAATACTTGTATATATACGTTTATATGTACACACACACACGAATATATATATATATATATATATATATATATATATATATATATATATATATATATATATATATATGTGTGTGTGTGTGTGTGTGTGTGTGTGTGTGTGTGTGTGTGTGTGTGTGTGTGTGCTTTCACCTCCATTTTTTTTTCTATAAGCTGCTTGATCTTTCCATTAATGCGAACGTTTGACTCCAACTTCGACCATCTTTCCCTTGACTTGGTCGTTCCATCCGATTCTTTCTTCTTCCTTTTCTTCCACTCCCTAAAATTCCATGCATTCACCTTACACTCTCTCTTTCTTTTTCTTCCACTCTCCTTCTATCCCCTTGCCAATATCCTTTGATCCTCACTTTTCCTATAATGTAATGCATTTCTCTTCTCATTCCCCTTAAACTCTCCTTTCGCTCTCCCTCCATTCCTCTCCACTCTCCTTCCTCTCTTCCTCCATTCCTCTCCACTCTCCTTTCGCTCTCCTTCCATTCCCCTTCAACTCTCTTTTCGCTCTCCCTCCATTCCTCTCCACTCTCCTTTCGCTCTCCCTCCATTCCCTTCCACTCTCCTTTCGTTCTCCCTCCATTCCTCTCCACTCTACTGTCGCTCTTCCTCCATTCTCATTCTCTCTCCTTCCTCTCTCCCTCCATCCTCCTTCACTCTCCTTCCACTCATTCACTCTCCTACTCATGTAATTTTTCAGGTTTTGCATTTCTTCTGTGCTTGTGTGTTAATACGACATGGTTAACCGGAGTCATTGTTATTATTATTATTATCATTCTTACAATTATTATTATTATCATTATTATCTTATCGTTATTATTGCCATGATGATTATTGCTCTTATTATTACTATTACTATTATTTTTATCATCATTATAATATAATTATTATCATTATTTTCATTATCATTACTATTTTCATTATTATTGTCATTATTATAATCACAATCTTTATTACATATATCCTTTTCAATTTTATCAGTTTCATTCTTATCCTCATCATTATTTTCTTTACCTCCACCGAGGTTATACTTTCGCGTTGATTAGTTAGTTTGTTATTTTGTAGAATAACTCAAACGGTTATCAATAGATTTTCTGTACTATTTAAGTAACCAGAGAGATGTCTTCGCCCAAACTTAGATTCCGTTAAATTTTGATAGTGATCCGAATATAAGATCTTCATTTATTATTTATTTTTTATGATTGCCTTAGTTACCCCTATTGTCTTAACCCCACCAAGGAGTCAATTTAAAGATGTCAACTGAGTACTTGCTAGAGGTGATGCAATTGTAATTCTTTAGGTGTGACTATTTCTTATTTCATCAGTGACCTTATTGATTTGGCGGAGGTTTACGCGCTCTCTCTGTGCTATTTGTTATTGATACTATTATTATTATCACTATCATTATCATGATTATCATTACTGTTGTCTGTGTCATTACTTTTTCATTATTGATGTTATTATCGTTATCAATATCATTACTATTATTATTATTGTTATTATTATCATTGTTATTATTTTTATCATCATAATCATTTTTATCATTTTTGTGGTTGTTGGTGGTGTTGTTATTCTTATCCTTCTTATTAGTATTATCATTATAATGATAATTATTTAGATTATCATTGGTATTATCATATACTTCATCATCATTACTATCGTCATCATTATTATCATTTTTCTTCTTCGTCTTATTATAATAATAATAATAATAATAATAATAATAATTATTATTATTATTATTATTATTATTTTGGTTAATATGATAATTGTGATTATTATCATTATCATTATTATTATTACCATTATTATAATCATCATTTTTATTATCAATATTGTAATTATTATTTATATTATATCCACCAAGGAGGTTATGTTTTGTTAGTGTTTGTTAGTTACTTTGCTTGTTGGTTGGTTGTCAGGATAATTCAAAGAGTTATGAACAAATGAACAGTTATGAAATCTTTAATTGAGTGTGTGTGTGCCTTAGCCCATGTTAGATGCCGTTATTATTATTTTTTATCTATTACTATTATTATTATTTTCATTTTATTTTTATCATTATTTTTTTAATGATTGCATAGTTACCCCTCTTGTCTCTGCGGGAGTACGCGTTCTCCCTTTGTTTCTAGTTATTGATGTTATAATAATAATCAATACTATTTGTTATAACGATAATTATCATTATTTGTTATAATAAGAATATTTTTATTATCATTATTATTATTATTATTATTACTATTATTATTATTATCATTATTATTATCATTATTATTACTATTATCATTATTATCATTGTTATTATCATTATTATTACTACTATTATTATTATCATTATTATTACTATTATTTTTTATTATTATCACTATTATAATTGATTTGATCATTATCATTATCAATAACATTATTAGTACCATTATGATTATTACTTTACCATTATAGTTTTACCAATACCGATAAAAAAGTAAAAATAAGGAAAATGTAAGTTACAATATGACAAAAGAATTAAATACACAGAAAAGAACACACGCAAGATAACACACAACGGACAAGTCTGTCTGCAACTGAAATCCCCCAAAACTGCAACAATAGAAGACGTTTGAGAGAGAGGGAGGGGAGGGAGGGGGGGAAGGGCAGGACGAAACGACGGGGATAAAAAAACAAAACAAAAAAAAAAAACGAACCCCCCCCCCCAGTCCTTTATACTCCGTCGTTAGAAGAGGTTCTTAAAACCCGCGGTGCATGGCGATTGATAGCTCCTAGATTCTGATGACCGCAAAGCCCACAGTGTATGGAGGAGGATCCGCATTGACGTACACAGCCGCGGGATTATGTGTGTTCATGTCTTTATGCCGCTGGGGACTACGGTTGTCGGGTCGCCCCTCTGTCTGCGGTGGTGGGCGAGGGGTATGGTTTGTGGGCGTGTTATAGCGGTATTATGATGTGTGTGCTGAAAGGGAAGCAGGGAGATTATGGGAGAGGGAGGGAGAGGGAAGGGGAGAGGGACGGAGGAGAGGGGAGGGGGGCGGAGGAGAGGAAGAGGGAGGAGGGGATAGAGGGATAGAGGGAAAGAGAAAGATAGATAGAGAGAGCGGGAGCGAGCAAGAGAGAGAGAGAGAGAGTGAGAGATAGAGACAGAGAGCGAGAGAGACAGAGAATGCAATTGATCGCAATAACTTTACAGAGAGAGAGAGAGAGAGATAGAGACAGAGAGCGAGAGAGAGAGACAGAGAATGCAATTGATCGCAATAACTTTACACAGAGAGAGAGAGAGAGAGGAGACAGAGGAAAGAGAGCGAGAGAGACAGACAGAGAATGCAATTGATCGCAATAACTTTCCTCGCTGTAACATAATCCCTTACTTATCGACTCAGAAGCAAATTTCTTTACGAAAGTTTCCAAGACATTACCCAGCGAGAACAAAGCCGAATCCCAGACGAAAGAAAGAAAGAAAGACACAAAGACCCGAAAAGTGGAAAAGGGAGAAGAGAGCAAAGCAAGCAAACACAAAAAGGCTTATCGGGAAAGCAAATATAAAATCCCGACTTTAACCCTTCTTCATGCACAGATTCCCAGTTTGAAGTTTAGCCTGTGTTTGCGGGACTTCATCCGGGACTTCGTCGCGCTAATGGTTAAAGTATTGCTCTGACTGCTGTCTTGCGTGCGTGCGTGCGTGCGTGCGTGCGTGCGTGCGTGCGTGCGGAATTTTTGCTTAAAGTCCGGTGGTTCGGGAAGTCCTTTTGTGTTTATATTTTCGTTTTTCTTTTGCTTTCTGGGTCACTGTGTTTTCGAAATGGAGGTTTGGGATGTCGGGTCTTTGTTTTTAGTAGTTTTTTTTTGTTTTTTGGTGGGGGGGTAATTTTGCTTGTTTGATCTATTTTTGTTTATATATATATATATATATATATATATATATATATATATATATATATATATATATTTCTCACTTATCATATTTTGTTT
Organism: Penaeus vannamei; assembly: GCF_042767895.1. Taxonomy (NCBI): domain Eukaryota; kingdom Metazoa; phylum Arthropoda; class Malacostraca; order Decapoda; family Penaeidae; genus Penaeus; species Penaeus vannamei. The sequence continues at coordinate 35,611,211 of NC_091573.1, forward strand.
ATATATTAATTTTTTTTTCATTTCTCACTGATCATATTTTGTTTATATATTATTTTATATTTTATATTTTATTTATCATTTTATATATTTTATTGTTTACACATTTTTTTTATATCTATTTTGTTTATATATTAGATTGATTTTTTTTCTTTTCTCACTTAAAATATTTTGATCGATTTATATGCGCATATGTCATTGATTAACTGTTATTTAGCATTTAATCAATAACCTTTCCTGTTATATAAAATTATAATCATGGTAAGAATATTCATGAAGAAAAAGCATTAGATAATTATTTTTTTTCTCAACTTTAACATGGATTGTCATACACCAAATTGCTAATTTGCATACCCCGGGATCAACCGCAGATCAAGAGAGGGAGAGAGAGAGAGAGAGAGAGAGCGAGAGAGAGAGAGAGAGAGAGAGAGAGAGAGAGAGAGAGAGAGAGAGAGAGAGAGAGAGAGAGAGAGAGAGAGAGAAGAGAGAGAGAGAGAGAGAGAGAGAGAGGAGAGAGAGAGGGAGAGAGAGAGAGAGAGAGAGAGAGAGAGAGAGAGAGAGAGAGAGAGAGAGAGAGAGAGAGAGAGAGAGAGAGAGAGAGAGAGGAGAGAGAGGGAGGGAGAGAGAGAGGAGAGAGAGAGAGAGAGGGGGGTGGAGGGAGGGAGGGAGGGAGGGAGAGAGAGAGAGAGAGAGAGAGAGAGAGAGAGAGAAAGAGAGAGAGAGAGTAAAAGAGAGAGAGAGAGAGAGAGAGAAACGGGAAACATTGTACATGAAAGTGAAATACTGATTCCGCTGATTATAATTATAGTAAAATGATAGCATGTTACATCGAATAATGGGTCATTATCTTGCAATTTAATCAAAATACTCATAAAACCGATTGGCCATAACGATAAAATTGATGATATGGCGTACGGACATGAGACGAGTAATGCGAATGTTGTAGAATGTAATATTATGAGAAAGATCGATCAAGGGAGAATATAACGACACTGGAGACTACATTAAATTTTGAAAATAGTGGTGATTGTCATGTTGATAAAGACGATATGATTAGTATGATGACTGATGTTGTTGATGTTGAATATGAGCTCATGATAATAACGATAAGAATGATATGAAATATAGTAATAATAATAGTAAAATTAAAATAGTAAAACATTATGATGATGATGATGGTAATGATAATAGTAATAATATCCATAATGATTGGTACTTGGAGACTAAATATTTTGGTTCAAAAACCTGTGAGTTCCTTGGCAGCTGGATGGTGTCCGCAGTCACAGTGGATATATAAATGTAACTAAGATCCATTAGTTAGAGTTAAGAAATAAGAAACTAATAGTAGTAATATGAATAATAATAATATTAATTACTATTATTTTTATTAGTATTATAATATTTTAAATATTAATATTATACAGCATTAATGTAAATAAGAGCAATGATAGTAATGATAATAGTATTAGTAATACTAATATCAATACTAATGCTGCTCACCATAATGATAATATTGATAATGACGAGGAAGATAATTCTACTAATGATTAACACGAAACATAATGTTAATAATAATGGCGTTTATTAGTGATAATGATAACGATAATCATGATAATAATGGCAAAAAATGGCAATAATAAGAACAATAATGATAAAAATAAAAATCAATAATAGTAATAATTATAATAATTACTATAACTATAATAATGATAATAGCAATAATGATGATAATTATAATAATAAATAATCATATACCTATACTAACAATAAATATTAATAATAGAAAGGACAGTGATACAAATACTATTAATAACATTTATAGCACTAATAGGATCCAAATTAATTCCAATCAGTGCAGTATATTTCTGACATGTTCAAGGTTAAATCATCTAAAGCCTTAATAAAAACACTCTAAAGTTTTACCTTTCCGTAGAGAAATAAAGATAAAACAGACAATGCAGTTCCATGACCTCGCTCTCAGACAGAAAAAAGAGAGAGAGAAAAAAAATATAACCACGATGGGGTTTGCACTCTAATCTACAACATCTGGTTATCGAACAGACGTAAAATAGCGGTTATTCCAGACCCTGCAGGTGTCAAATTACCCGTTACTCCGCTTTCAGAGTTGTATCATTAGGGATCATGAAGTGTCGGGTCATGCATGCCAAATAGGGGTGATCAACCCAGCTGACAACTTTATCACCCGGGATTAAGACGGATGGAAGAGGAGGAATTCTTGGTGCGGAAACGTGTTAAAAGGG
>NC_091573.1:35615968-35618468 GCF_042767895.1 Penaeus vannamei
GTAGCTGTATTTACTCATTTCACTCCAGTATCTAAACGTAGCCATTTCAACAACTCACCCAACTTGTCCTCATACCGCCCACGACTCGTCCTCAAAACACACACAAGCTTTCCTCACACTGTCCTTTGCTGCTGCAAAGACGTGGCTTAACCGGGGCTTCCTCCCCCCTCCCCCCTCCCTCATTCCATCCAGCTGTTTGATACTTGTGTTGATGTCCCGGATGTGCAGCGGTGCGTTGCGGCGGCTGTCAAAACTTGTCTCGTTTGCTTTTCTTAATGTCTCTTTATCTATGTATCTATGTATCTATCTGTATGTGTGTGTGTGTGTGTGTGTGTGTGTGTGTGTGTGTGTGTCTGTGTGTGTGTGTGTGTGAGAGAGAGAGAGAGAGAGAGAGAGAGAGAGAGAGAGAGAGAGAGAGAGAGAGAGAGAGAGAGAGAGAGAGAGAGAGAGAGAGAGGTAAATCAAATGATATATGTAAAGATGCACAAAGTCATGCATAAATCAGATATCTGAAAATACATATACTTGAGATATATTCATATTTCTTTGTAATGTATTATCTCCAGTACGAAAAGCAGATACAACCTTTTTTATCCGTTGAACGTGGGGCGTTTTCTTATTGTACGTATATATTCTTCTGTTAAAAAATCACCCCAACTTATTTCCTTGAGTCTCTACCTCAATATGTGCCAAGCAGTCTAATAATCTCTACTGTTAACTCAAATCCCACAAAAAGTAACGTGTTTAGTGACAATCTCCGTACTTAAGTTCTACGTTATGACTTTGTGATCATCGAAAAGACGGAATCATGCACTGGTTCTAAACTGCATGACTGACAGAATAATGCATCATCCTTTTAAAGAAAATGTTGCTAAAATGTATCCATATACTAACCCGGATATATTGAGGTAATGAAGACAGGTTATTTTTGAATTATTAACTTGTCTTCTATAAAGTTCTAAAAAAATGTTGAGAAGCCAGTACAAGGGCCTCACACGTTGGCAAACCAGTAGTATTGTGTTTATGACTATATGTTTATACTGTATGATATTGCATGTAGAGACGTTAGAGAATATTTCTCCACTGGAGATGAACAAAAAACATATTTCTTTGATGAAATGCACCAATCTAAATCCTAAATCTGTCGGTTAATTATAATTCTGATAGAATTTATTGTTGCATTCTGAATTCTATGCATCTCCGCCATATGCGTGTACTGACTGGCTGAATAAATTTGGTTTTCAACAATTTTAGTCCCGATTTAATTCAGAATCATTTCTTTCGCTGCCTCCAGTGAAGGCGAGGTCTGTCAGTATCAAAGCAATTTTGGCAGTTCTTGTCTTCATTTAATGCAGTAAAGTGGCATGTCAAAATGGCATGGAGATCGCAAAATTACCCTAATTACTTTTCAAAAATTCATGCATTTAACACTTAATGGTATGCGCAATGTTCTGGTTAGTGTCATAAAGAAATGATAATGAAAATCATTGCATAATACAAAGGTACAATTAGCGAATGCAGTCATCAGTCTACTAAGTATTTATATACCTCAAAATGTATACTGTATGGCAAAATCAGCACTAAGTATTTATTGTGTAGACGGAAGTGGTAGTATATCAGAATTACGTCGAATGCTATATGCTGGCTGTCCTTTTTGAAACGAAAAAAAGCTGAACCTAGGAAAACATTATAACCTCAACCAAATGCCTTGAATAGAATCCTTAATTGAAATGGGACCTGTGTAAAATTGTGGAAAATGCTACCTACTTATGTTATATGGCTGTGTGTGTGTGTGTGTGTGTGTGTGTGTGTGTGTGTGTGTGTGTGTGTGTGAGTGAATGGTAATATTTTCCTTGGCTAAAACGACTAAGGAATTAATAGTAATAGTTTATCTTTTATTATTATTTCTATATTCGAAACTCCTTCGAAATCTTTAAAATACGTCCTATTATAAGTTTATTATTTTTCCATAAATATAACACCCACACAGTTTCTACGTGATGATTACCTGAAGAAATATAACACATAAAATGGATCCATAAGCAGAACACAATATATCTAAAATGGAATGCTACGTAACTGGAAGATTTCATCCCAAGATTCTTGTTTTATAATGTCTTATAAAAGAGAAGGAGAGAGAGGGGGAGAGGGAAGGAGAGAGAGGGAGAGGGAAGGAGAGAGAGAGAGAAAGAGAGGGAGAGGGAAGGAGAGAAAGAGAGAGAGGGAGAGGGAAGGAGAGAGAGGGAGAGGAAAGAGAGAGAGAGAGAAAGAGAGGGGGAGGGAAGGAGAGAAACAGAGAGAGGGAGAGGGAAGGAGAGAGAGAGAGAGGGGGGAGGGAAGGAGAGAGAGGGAGAGGGAAGGAGAGAGAGAGAGAGAGAGAGAGGGAGAGGGAAGGAGAGAAAGAGAGAGAGGGGGAGGGAAGGAGAGAGAGGGAGAGGGAAAGAGAGAGAAAGAGATAGAGAGGGAGAGGGAAGGAGAGAGAGAGACGGAGAGGGAAGGA
>NC_091573.1:35623468-35625968 GCF_042767895.1 Penaeus vannamei
CATCATCATTGTCACTATCATTATCATCATCATTATCATTGTCAATTTCATTATCATTATTATTATCACTCTTATTGTCACTATCATTATCATCATCATTGTCACTATCATTATTATCATTATTATTGTCCATTTCATTATCATTATTATTGTCAATTTCATTATCATTATTATTATCACTGTTATTGTCAGTATCACTATCATCATTTTCATTAACAGTGGCATTGTCATTATCACAATTATTATCACTTTATCATTATTATTAATAATCTTTTTGTTATATCGATTACTGTCTATTTAACTGACAACTATAACCATTTTTAAGTTCTACATTTCTATAATGCTAAAAGGACAATTCATTATTTTTAAAGAGATTATTAATATTTTTATTATATCGATTATTATCTATTTAACTGACAATCATAACCATTTTTAAGTTCTACAAACTGTAGTGTTAAAAGGACTATTCATTATTTTTAAAGAGATTATTAATATTTTTATTATACCGATTACTATTTATTTAACTGACAATCATAACCATTTTTAAGTTCTACATTTCTGTGCTGTTAAAAGGACAATTCATTATAATTTAAAGAGTTTATTAATATTTTTGTTATATCGATTACTGTCTATTTAACTGACAACTATAACCATTTTTTAAGTTCTACATTTCTGTAATATAAGGACTTTTCATTATTTTTAAAGAGATTATTAATATTTTTATTATATCGATTACTATCTATTTAACTGAAAACTATAACCATTTTTAAGTTCTACATTTCTGTACTGTTAAAAGGACTATTCATTATTTTTAAAGAGATGTTGAGTATTGACCCCAAGCGCCGCCAACTTAGGTCAATGACATTATTGCAAAGACCTGCTTCCTGCAATGAACTTCAATGACAGGAAAGTCTAATATGACACCTATTACCTGGACATGCTTGGTGTTCTCTCTCCCAGCCAGAGAACATGAACAGTAAAAGTTGAGTGTGTTCTTGGCATTTTGTGGTACCTATGTAATGATAATCTAATGGATTGTAATGTAATAATATGTAATGGAAATAATATGAATGATATGTAATGGAAATAATATGAATAATATGTAGTGGAAATAATATGAATAATATATAATGGAAAGGATATGAATGATATGTAATGGAAATCTGTTAGTAGTATTATTTCTGTAATAGTAATTGCGTATTTAATTGATACGTTGTTGATTGTAGCTACATCCTATTTAATATTTGATAGTAGTTATATATGTAAAATCAACAAATCACTTAATAAACAAGAAATCGAGCTATGAAATGATTGTGATTCAATAGCAGCGGGCACGTAAGCTCTTAATGATTGTCAAATTTGGAATATCTGACCTGATGATAATTATTCAGATATGCAAACGAGGCATTAAAGAACACGTGTGGAGGACTAGTCACGGAACCCACACATAATTAAGCACAAGCCGTTCGCGGATAATTGCCTCTAAATCCTGATATAATAATAAACGAATATAATACACAAAGTATAATACATAAATAAATAAATATATAAATATATAAATGAATAAATATATAAACAAATATCTAAATATATATATAAAAAAATATATAAATAAATAAATATATAAATATATAAACGAATATAATACACAAACTTTCACGTATATATGGTTAGTATTAACGAACGAAGCTACTTCTCAGACTTCACGTCCGCGAACTGCTGTCATATCAACTCTAACATACACGACCATACACGCTTATCTTATTAGAGAGTCTCCCTGGAAGCCTGGTCAAGAGCACTGCGTCCCAAGTGCCTTCAAGACAAACCCCCTGATTTGTTAAGTCGTCTGAGACCTGGATCACGTCCGGTGCTTTCAACCGGGGACTGTCTTCACGCTAAGGGAGGCACGCTTACGTCATTCGTTGAAGGACACGTGACGGAAGTAAGGTTAATCGTATTAACGGAACGAAAACGACAGGGCGGATGGAAGAGGTGAGACTGGGTGTTTTATTTGTCATTTATCTCGGTCAAAGTCTTGTCACTGTTATTTAGTGGGTAATCTGTTATTTTGTGGATATAAAACAGAAAAATAGGAATCTCTCTCTCTCTCTCTCGCTCGCTTTCTCTCTCTTTCTCTCAATCTCGCTCTCTCTCTCTCTATCGCTTTCTCTCTCTCTCTCTATCGCTTTCTCTCTCTCTCTCAATCTCGCTCTCTCTCTCTCTCAATCTCACTCTCTCTCTCTCTCTCTCTCTCTCTCTCTCTCTCTCTCTCTCTCTCTCCCTCTCTCCCTCTCTTTCTCGTCTCGTCTTTCATGAACATTATCTCCGACTTCACAAGAACACTAATCCTGGTGAAAGTCAACATCATCGAGCGAGAGAACATGGAAAGCCGAAAGTTATAGTACTCGAAGAATGTCAATCTCTTATAGGTAAGATACACAACCTGCTTATGATTACGAAACCCAATTAAACACAGTTATACCAAATAAAGTTTGTGGGA
>NC_091573.1:35633468-35640968 GCF_042767895.1 Penaeus vannamei
AGCATTAAAGTTCTGCTGTCAGTGCTCGGAAGATAGCTCTTAGACACACTAATTTCTACAGACAACGATATTTTTATATACTCAAGAGAAAGTACATGCTGGATTCCAGGTAAGTCCTTGATACTACCACTATTACTGCTGATAATACTGATGATGATGATAATAAACGATTAAAAGTAATGATAATGAGTCACATGGCAGCGACGGGAATACATTAATATATGAGAATAGGAAAACAAGACGTATATTTTGTGCTTATTTGCAAGACCCTGCTTCACGAGTGCAGCCCTACATCACAAACAAGCTAGTGTAAAACATTCAAATCCCTAAAGAACTGAAAGTGAATACGTTCTCTATACCTTTCTGTTAACAAGGAAACATGCTGGCGTTACCTGTAGAGATACAGCAAAAGAATATGCAAGATATATACATATATACATATGTTTGCCTGCTTTTATGCTGAACGGAAGAATGGTTTTGCTTCAATAATGAAAGCGATGCACTGAGTTGCGAGCAGTATCATACAGAAAGATGCAAAAGGCAAATCTGCTCTCACTGTATCCTATTCCGAGGCTGTCTGACACGCGAAGGGGCCGCTTATTCCTCGCTTTTAACAGAAATAACCTTGTTACCTGGCGGATGTTCAGAATATAAATACGTAAAGTCCGTGATCTCGTATGAATGGTATTTATATTTTTTTGAGAAGCACAAGAAGAATTTTCAATCATTTGAAAGATCATCATTTCATATGAAGGTACACACCATTTTTGTGAAATGTTTTTTCTCGTGTATACAAATAGTGTTGCTAATTTAGAATGTACGGTACAGTAAAGAAAGAATATACAAAAGAGAAATTAAATATTATAATGATGAAAACGACAAGGCAATTGGAAGAAGTACTAATAATATTGAAATAAAAAGTAGATAATAATATAGCAATTAAACATGATAGTGATAAAGATATTATCACCACCACCACCACCACCACCACTACTACTACTACTACTACTACTACTACTACTACTACTACTACTACTACTACTACTACTACTACTACTACTACTACTACTACTACTACTACTACTACTACAACTGATACTGATACTACTACTACTACTACTACTACTACTACTGATACTGAATATAACAATAATGATAATGATGATTATGGTAATAATCATAATGAAGATACTACTACTGCAACATTGTAATGATGACGTTAATGATAATGATAACAATACCAAGAATAATTATAAAAAGATAGAAATAAAACTAAGAATAAAGGTAAAACTGAAAGTTAAAAATTAAATTGAAAAGAAATCGAAATGACAATAAGTTGGATAAAACAAAAATAATCAAAATCAAATTGAAAAGACATATGATCATAATAATAATTGAATAATGCTAGTAATAATACCACTAACAACAATAATAATGATGATAATCACATGTTGATAACAATAATGCTAACAGCAATAACAATTATAATAATGATAATAATAATGATAATGATAATGACAATGAAATTAATAATAATAATAATGATAATAATAATGATGATGATAATAACAATGAAATTAATAATAATAATAATGATAACAATAATGGTAATGATAACGATAATGAAACGCTGGTGACAGTTATAACAATAAAAACAATGATGTTGATTAGAAATGACCGTAGTAATAATGATCATGGTGATGAAATTTATAAAGAATGATAATGATGATAAAAATAATGATAATAATTAAAAAGTAATAACAATAATTATAATAATGATATTAATGATGATAATGTTAAGTATAATGATAATGATAATATTGGTGATGATAATGACGATAGAAATAATATAATTATAATAGTAATAATAATAATAAAAACAATAATAATAAACATTTATAATAATAATAATTTAATTAAAATAATGAAAACAACAATAATAATAATAACAATATCATTAATAAGGATGATGATAATGATAACAATATCAGTAATGAAGATGATGATAATTATAAAAATAATAACAACAACAATAATTAATATAATGATAATTATAATGATGATAATGATAATTATGATAACAGCAACAACAATAATGATTATAATGATATTCACAATCAATAATAATAATAATAATAATAATAATGATAATAATGATTATTATTATCATCCTCATCTTAATTATCATAATTATGATGATGACAGTAATAGTAATGATATTACCAATAATAATAATATTGAGTTTTGACAATAATGAGATATAAATGAAAAACACATTAATAGTAATTATGTTATATGTTATGCTAACAATGAAAGGAATAAATAGAATAACTATAACAGAAAAATAATGCGAAAAATGAAATAGTTATAATTGTGATGAATTTAAGGATCATATGATAATGATGACGACGATGATGATGATGATAATCTGCTTACTGTGATAGAAACAAAATATACGTAAATATTATTTTGTCGATTCCAGTGTGCATGTTGAAAGCTTAACATCATCAACATGAAAGCGTAAAGATTTATTTTCTTTTGTGCTAAAATCGCTTGATAAAATAACATGAACTGAGAACAAGGGTTGTGTTCAATTCCTACAAGTGGATTAGAAAAGGTTCATCTCTGTACGACAAAGGGATCGTTCTTTTTGCGTCCTGTCTTGAAGCGAAGATCGTGAAAGATGGAGAAAGTAAAGTACTAAAAGACATTGAGATGTGACTCAGAATATGAAGGAATCGAGGAAACCTCCCAACTGGAATTCTCGTTAAGGAATTGATTCTTCTGTGTGGTTCGGGAGAGAAAGGTTTCATCTATGTCAAAACATTTTCTAATTTTGTTTGATCGGATTCTGTCTCGTATTTTCAAGGTGAAATGTTCGGTGAGTTGGGATCTGAATACACGTGTCAGTCAACATGTTCTTTTCCTGTTGCTTTCCAGTTCCGAGTCCCCGAGGGTATAGCTCCCGTGACCTGGGACGAGGTCACAAAGCCGTGGAACTGCTCCCGCTCCCTCATTCCGTAGAGCTCTCGCAGGTAAGAAGAGCGAGCGAGCGAACTTTTGTAGCGGAAAGTTGCTAAAGGAAAAGCAGTGTAGCTGTTATTGTTGAAGTTTAGTGTTCAGGGACGAGTGTCTGTTCGGGTTATACCATTTTGTCCCAATATTAGCGGAGTTTGCGTAACGTTGGGAGTAACTCGTGTGATCTGGTACTAGAACCATCGGTCTCAATGGGGTTTTGGGGAGTATTGTACATCCTGCACTGACAGGGAATCCTTTGCGGTTGGTGAAGCTGGTAAATATTTTTTGCCATTTTAGAAGCTATTGTTGGTCAGTATATTAGGGGATTAATTTACCTGTTAAACCCATTGAGAATTCTTTTGATTTGGTATTCTGTCAAAAAAAAAAAAAATAATACTAACACTAAAACTACTAAATAAATAAAAAGTAAAATAAATAAATGAATGAAAGAAAATAAAGGGCAATGATTGGCCGTTGACTGAAATAGAAATGCGAGGCAGGTTAGCTTTGCCGATGCTTCAGTGTTCACAAATGCCCAGCATACACACGCATGTATATATATTATGTAAATATGTGTATAAATATATAAATATTTATATATATATACACACACACTTATATTTATTTATATTCATTAATCAGTGCACACACTCACACACACACACACTTATTTATATATATATATATATATATATATATATATATATATATATATATATATATAGGTTATATTTGAACGCACAAATATTGAATATATGAATGCTTATGTTATATTTTACTGAGGACAGCTCGCATTTCCGAAGTTGAAAGAGAGAGCCATGGTAACCACCAGTTCCCTCGTCGATATCTCCGAATATAACTGGTCTGAAATTTCCTTGCTTCGTAATTTTGAAGGAAACAAAACGAAGGAATAGACTTCAAAAGTTACGTATGTGATATTGGTAAGTTTCGAAAGATTCCTTAGCTAGGGGCGTACGTGTAATCAGACACTTTATTCCACTTCCCAAATATGGCGTTGTCGCGTACCAACTGCAGTATTAAATGGCAGACGGTGGAAGGAGCAAGGGAACCGCCAGAAAATTGTCGAAGTCCAGTCCCTTATTTTTGGACATGCAGGAAATCTGATATTCAAAAACATGCTAGAGGCAGGATATTTTCTTGTCCTCTAGACCAGCGAGAAAGACCATTCCAGCATTCGGTGGTGAGCCAATATTTCATTTTATTATTTTTCACTGAGGGGAATGCCATGTCACCGTACTCTGAAACTGGAGAATTCTCGCGCGATGGCCAAATCTAGGATGCAAATTAGCAATGTTTGTTCAATCTAATATGCAAAGTGATAATGGCGAGAATTTATGACGGTACTAATATTAAATGTTAAAGTGTATCTGAAATGGAAAATAAGGATGCGAGAACGCTATGTTAACTTTGATACTTAATTACTAAGGTCTTGTTACAGGGTCCTCAGTACAGTCTTATACATACAGCGCCTACTCTTTGGTGTAAGATATAGTCTTTGATACAAATGATGGATTATTCCACATTTTTCTTCTCATAAGTGCAACTTTCAACATTGATAGCAGTCTTACAGAGTCCAACAACTAGCCTAACAGCCCTCTTAAGGAATCATTAGTGTCTTTAATTGTCGAGATAATAGAAAAAAAGATATACTCGTAGACTCAAAGCCACAAGTATTCGCTACTCACATGAGAAGCAGTCGATGTTCAGCTTTTGGTTCTATGGGATAAAAAAAGAAAGAAAAAAAAAATATGCGTCTATTTTTTTTTTTTAACTAGGACGTTTCTCATCCGAGATACAATGGATAAGTGAGTCGTTGTATACCTGCTGATGTATACTTCGAACGATCATGCTGAAGATATGTGTTTCACAGAAGAGAGAGAGACAGAGACAGAGAGAGACAGAGACAGAGACGGAGACAGAGAGAGAGAGAGAGGAAGAAGAAAAGAGGAAGAAAAGGAGAGAAAGGAGAATAAATAATAATAATAAAAAATAAATAAAATGAAAATGTTTGTACCGCTCCCAAAGAAAGTCAAGCCTGAGGCAAACGTGCTCCGTAAGTGGTCCTCTTTTTTTTTTTAACATTCTGACTCGAAATAAACGTTATATAAACATTTACATATCGCGAATTTACAAGAAAAAAAATAAGAAAAGAAAAGAAAATAAGACAAAGAAAACCACTGAACATGGAATTTAAAGCAACAGATCGTGACCAAATACGAACAAGAAAACTGTTGTTAGGACATTTCCAGAAGAAAAAGGAAAAGCGAAAAAAAGGGATGAGGGGGAGAAGGGTGATGAGTAGAAGAAAAGAATACTGTCAGAGATATGATATACACGGGGACTAACAGGACAAGAATCTATAACTGTCGACATATTTCACCCGATAAAATAAGAGACGAGAGACCCAAAGCAATTCTAGTACTGAAGCTTTGTTCTTCCTGTATATACGAGAGTTTTGTATCGTCCAACTTGGATCCAGTAAATCGAGAAGTCTTATGACATCTTTCTCTCGTGCCTTTCTCTCCTCCCTCTTTCACTCTCCCCTTTCTCAACTTCTCACATTTCAGTCCAATATTCGCGGAAAAGGATTTTTTTTTTTCATAAAGGCACAGGAAGGAGGAAATGAAAAAGGTCGAGGGATTCGGAGAAACATGAGTCCCTTCAGAGTGAAAAAATGTCCCAGAAAAATAAGTTCAGGAAGAGAGTTTCATTTTCATCCTTCATATTTTTTAAAAAATGAAATGTTTAATTCATGTTCAAATTCGTAGGGAATGAATGCAGAACATATTGTACAATCATGAAAGACGGTTATCAACCCACGGGCTTTTATTTTCTCAGAATGATGTTAAAACAAGCTGAGTATTTATGACATTGAGGTGGAGCAGAGCAAAAGGTTGCTTTAGGCGGAGTGATATATATATATATATATATATATATATATATATATATATATATATATATATATATATATATATATATATATATATATATATATATATATATATATATATATATATATATATATATATATATATGTATGTATGTATGTATACACACACACACACATATTTATACAGAGAGAGAGAGAGAGAGAGAGAGAGAGAGAATATATATATATATATATATATATATATATATATATATATATATATATATATATAGAGAGAGAGAGAGAGAGAGAGAGAGAGAGAGACTGTAATACGAGAGTTTTCGTATCTAGTTGTTTGCATACCAGAGAGAGCCGAGCTCAGACGGACCAATCTGCCGCATTTTGATTGTATTATAACTTTTTCAATGTGTTTATTTTCTTGGCCCATGCCGTGTATCCGGAGGGTTGTTCGCTTCTCCAGTACCTCTCTTCGGAAAGCAAAATTTCTTTACATTCCTAACGTCATTCTACTTTTATTTTTTCACCTAAAACTCTCTTTTTATGCCTTGTTTCTCTCTTTAATGTTCTTTTAAGCTTTTTGTGCTGCTATAGTAACGTTCTGTTTGATTTTCTCCATATCGACGAATTGTTTTGAGCTAGATTGCATCTTGTAAGACGCTAGATACCATCTTGGTTCAAACTGCGTGAGAGTTTCACTGACTGCCTGTATTTTCTACCTTTAACAGCATTTTTTCAAGGTTTTATGCCGTCTCCCCCTAAAGAAGGGTTACTCTGTACGTTTTCTACGATTTCCAGCAGTTTCCCATTTTCTGTCTCTCGAAATCGATCACTTCAACCATGCAGCAGCCGGAGAGTGAAATTAATGGGTATTTTTTATAAAACGTCCGCTAAATGGATCGCAATGATTCTGGTATCGTTGGATTCCTCTCGTCGTCTACAGTGCAAATATGTTGGTTTTATTGCGCGGACTCCCCTCCCCCCCTGTCATTAGCGACAAACTTGGCCTAGAAAGCAGGGTTGGGCATGAAAGGTTCCAGGGAAAATGCGGGTTTAAATATAACACAAGTAATAAAACACTGTTGCGCCACCTGCTACGCCCCCCACCCCCCATAGAAACAAAAAATCCTCCATGTTAGAGCGCACACGGATTAAATGAAGAGCGGGATCTACTATATAATCTAGTAAAGATAACTTACTAACCTGATTGATAGATACTGTTCATCTGCATTCTATTACAATATTCCTAGTATACAATGCTGACTATGTCACGGATTAGTATGCTGCTTCTGTGGGCACGTTCTAATACCCTTTTAACTGTCTAATGTTCTATCCTGCCGTACATATGTGGTGGATTCTCTGTTTTCCAGGGTAGGGATGGGACAGTATACAATCCTATCTTGTGTTTTATTTTGTTGTTTAACCCCATAATTTCCCTGGAACCTTTCATGACCTCTCTTGATATCGGTGCCAAGTTTGTCGCTAATGGGGGGTGGGGGGTCCACGCAATAAAATCTACATATGTGCTGGACGATTTAGGCAAAAATACCCCATTATGGGATCATGTATTTAAA
>NC_091573.1:35653468-35660968 GCF_042767895.1 Penaeus vannamei
GTATATATATATATATATATATATATATATATATATATATATATATATATATATATATATATATTGTTTGACATGAAGATTTGAGTATTTCTTAAGTCCAGATACGGAAGATTGTGAAGAAAATAACGCTTACTCTTTCGTTTTATATATTGCATGATATATAAAAAGATAGGAATGTGGAATGAAAAGAAGTCTATTGAAGCATTTGCAATAATCTGGCTGAGGTTAAGGATTTAAGGTCACTGAAAATTTAAAGCTCTACAGTTGCCCTTATTTGCGTTTCGTATATTCTCTCTCTCTCTCGCTCTCGCTCTCGCTGTCTCTCTCTCTCTCTCTTCTATCTCTCTCTCTCTCTCTCTCTCTCTCTTCTATCTCTCTATCTATCCATCCCTCTCTCTCTCTCTTTTCTATCTCTCTCGCTCTCTCTCTTCTATCTCTCTTCTCTTTCTATCTCTTTCTCTCTCTCTCTCTCTCTCATCTTGCAAGAACAGATAAGCTGTTTCATGGCAGCTATTCTTTCGCCCCAATCTCTATGCTATAACGACCATCACCATCTTTTCCTACTTGCATATTCAACTTTCAACATTCTCTTTTATTCCAGCTATGATACGTAACTCGGCAAGGTTATCTCTGCCTTTTCTCTCAAATAATATTTTCTTTTATTGTTTTATTTTCGTTTTTTTGTTTATATTGTTTCTTTTTCTCTCTTTCAATCATGAGGCTTTGAAAGCTGATCTCGTCTTTTCTCTCGAATCTATTTTATTAAAAAAATGTATATATATATATTTTTTATTCTTTTTTTGTTGTTTTTACTTTTCTGTTTTGTTTCAATCATGATGTTCTCATCTTTTCTGTATATTCTTTCCACTTATTAAAAGAAATGTATTTTCTCTTTCTATCTTTTTTTTTTCTTTCTTTCTTTTTTTAATTGTGATGTTCTGAATGTTTGTTTAACCTTTTCTCTCGGTGAAATAGAGCTCGGAATGTTTACCAAGACGCAAATGATTAACAACTTCCTCAGTCTGTTCCCCGCAAGGTAGATCTTGAAGTCTTATATTCAGACAACTTTCTATAAAAGTATCTGGGAGTTCGTAACTACTCTCTGACGTCGGGGAAAGTGAAAGAAAAGGTATAAGAAGGAAAGATGAGGAAGGGGATGATGAGAGGGAATAAAAAGAGTGGACGTTTCAGAGACTTATCACTTCGATATAAATTTGAATCACGTTTGAAGGCCTTTTTGGTGATCAAGTTTTCTGGTCACTTTTTTTTTCCTTTTTTTCGAAAAAGTTTGATTCCTCTGGACAATACAGTTATTTTTAGGTTAGTCAGTTGCTAAAACCAGGAACGATATATACATGATTGTTAATGTGTGGAATTCATGACGAACAGCAGGAACAACGAAGGGAAGAACAAGAAAACACACGATTGTTGCATGATTGTCAATATTCTATGATTATATCATTGATAAAGTTGATCCATAGAAAAGAGTGACGATAATAATAACAAAATAATAATGATGATTAACTAAACAATCATAATTATGATACTACTAATACTACTACAGCAATAAATGTGGCAATAATGATAATAATAATGATACTGACGCTACTACAACAAACAACATTGAAAGCAACTAGCTGGACCCGTGGAAGTCCAGCGGAAAAACGTCATTCTCTCTCCAACTCTTACCACATACTCTTCCCCTCTCCCTTTCCTACTCCCTTTTTCTTTGCTTATCCATCCCCTTTATCTTTCCCCTTCCCTTAGCCTCTTCCTATCACTCCCAAATCTTCCGTAAATTCACTCCTCCCCTCTCTCTTTAAGCCCCTCTCACTCCCTTTTTCTTTCTCCTCTCCCTCTTTCCCCTATCTCTTCAAGCCCCTCCCACTCCCTTTCTCTTTAAGCCCCTCCCAATTCCTTTCTCTTTCTCCCCCTTTCTATTTAGGGTCCCTTCCCCTCTCTTCCTCCTTGACCCCTCCTTTCTTCTGTCTTCCTTTCCCCTTCCCGTCCTACCTTCTTGATGATGATGATATGATGATGATGATGATGATGATGATGATGATGATAATGATAATGATAATGATAATGATAATGATAATGATAATGATAATGATGATGATGATGATGATGATGATGATGATGATGATGATGATGATGATGATGATGATGATGATAATGATAATGATAATGATAATGATAATGATAATGATAATGATAATGATAATGATAATGATAATGATAATGATAATGATAATGATAATGATGATGATGATTATATGATGATGATTATATGATGATGTTGATGTCGAGACGAAAATCAACCGAGAGAAGATATAGGCTTCCGAAAAGGATTCTTTACCACCAAAAGACAAACAGACAAACGAGCATAACAAGTCGCTCCTGTTAGCAATCGTCGATAACAATAATGCAATCGGCTGTTATTATTCTCGTTGTTACAGCCCGGCTACAGGAACAAGATGTTGAACCCGTCTATATTCCTGTTCTCCAAGACGTTTCCAAATATGCCAAGTCTTTCATTAGGCTCCACAAACACTCTAAACATTTCCAACTCAAAATAAGTGGAACCAGCGCTCCCAAACTATTTTATCTTATCATTTTATTATTATTATCATTATTTACTTATTTATTTATTTATTATTATTTTTTTGCTCGCTTTAAAGGGGTCTTTCGGCGTCTCGACCGGTCCAGCAGAGGTATTACCATCGACGGTAAATATTTCTGTCATATCTCTAATTTGCTGGGATCTCCTTTGCAGACGGTATTGCACGTCTCCAGAGAATGATTTCTGTACTGAATGACGCGAGTAAAGAAGTCGGCTTCTAAGTGAATAGAACGAAAACTAAAATGATGTCCACAGTGATCAAAATGTTGAGAGGTATGGCGAACATGTCGAAGAAGTTGACGACTATGTTTACCTTGACTAATGTTCATTGATGGAAACGTGCAAGGAACTCGAAGTTAAGTCAATTCTAACCATTGCTTCCCCTGTTTATTCTTCTCTTCTTGCCACACCAGACATTCCAATGTCGTGTTGTCTATCTCTTCCATAAGAGATATGTATTGATGTAACGCTTGCTTGTTCATCACCGGTTGTCACGTGTTAACAACGTGATTTAGAGACGATCTTTAGACCACTGTGTAGGAGATCTACAGGGTCTACATTCAACATATTTTATTCTACATAAGATCTACATTCTTCATATCTTAACCATACTGAAGTGGCAAAGCTTTGAGAAAGGCAAGAGCTATTTTCAAGAACCAGAAGGATATCAAGTGTAACGTACAGATCCAACCCTGGAAAATCACGAAAAAGATGGTGCTCTAACAAAGAACGATGGAACGTGCTTTTAAGAATTATACTTGATCAGACAACAGATGGACGCTCCCATCCCAATTATGGACTCTCGAAGTGTAATCAATCTATCAGTAATAGTAAGTACAAAAGCGTTGTTTCTGCATAAAACATCTTTCGTATATCGTCTCATTGTACTCATTTGCGAAAGAGATTGTACACTTTTATTTTTCTCTACTTACGCTGAATATTCCGCTCCTTAAAACAATATATATCACTTTTGTTATGTCTCGTATTCAGTTGCAAGGTTTATTGTTTTCATCTGCATCGTCTCTCACTTCCGCCCCTACCCTCTGCAAAGCTTTCTCATATTTGCAAAGTATTATGAGCTCACGGTTGAATCTAATGTTACATGTATCAAGTTACATACTTCCTTTGTCAGGTGATATTTGCCTTTCTCTTCAAGCATGTATGACTAATTTTCATTTCTTATAATTCACGTGGAGTAACGAGCAAACAGAATGTAAAGAGATGCATAAACATCAAGCCAAAGTGAACGCAATGCTTCTATTGATCGTGGCTTCATGCAGAGTGGGAGACGGGTTGTGTTTTCTGTGTTGTGAGTTAAAGTAATAGTAAGTATATCTGATGCGGGTTTTAACGGATATCATCAAGATGTTTTGTTTTAAGTCGATCCATTAATTAGTAATTATTTTTATTGTTATCATCATTATTACTATTGTTATTATTATTATTGTTATTATTGTCATTATTATTATTATTATTATTATTATTATTATTATTATTATTATTATTATTATTATTATTATTATTATTATTATTATTATTATTATTGTTATTATTATTGTTATTGTTATTGTTATTATTATTACTATTATTACTATTATTATTATTTGTTTATTGAAAATCAGTATATTGTTAGCTAGTTTTTTATTGTTTTAGATTGGGTGTATTATTTAAATAGTTAATTTATTGAGAAACAATTTATTGCAAAAAGGATGATCCAGTTACCAGACATGATGTATGCAGAATCCTACAATCTAGGTTTAAAAGTTCAATCCTATATCCAATTTTCATAATAATGTAACAAAATTTAGATTTTTACATGAAGAAATGATGCATGTATGTTTTTAATTCTTTCTGTTACATCTATTTATATTTAGCACTATCATCAACTTTTATTTGCCTTATTTTTTGATAATTTAACTAGAACTCCTATTTGAAAACTCTTAAAATCAACTTCTCTTGATTAGAGGGACTTTTTCTTTAATGACTGTACTGAGAGAGGATTCTGTGCCCGATATTATGCAGACAAAAAGAAAAACTTGTTAACTGGAAAAGTTATTTTGTTGGTTGTAGTATTTATTTATTTTATTTTATTTATTTATTTTTTTTTACTTGACTGTCTTCCTTTTCTAGTTCTTCAATTATTTACAAGTACTTTACAAGTCTTGCCTTCGTGTTCATGTTTGAACGTGCCTTTTTAAAACTTTTTTTCCTGACTTCCCGTTTCTTTCTTTCATTTTTTTTTATTTGTGCTTCCTCTTTATACAAATATACGATTCTTTCTTTTATTTTTTTTTTCCAAATGCCGATTTCTTGGAACAACACAGTAAATTGTTCAAACATGTCTGGTCAGAGAGTATGTGCTGTTATTCCTACGAAATTGTCTTCAAATATTTTAAGGAATTCATGATATTCTTTGCGATTCGTCCAAAAAAAAAAAAAAAAAAAAAAATTATATATATATATACATATATATATATATATATATATATATATATATATATATATATATATATATATATGTGTGTGTGTGTGTGTGTGTGTGTGTGTGTGTGTGTGTGTGTGTGTGTGTGTGTGTGTGTGCGTGTGTGTGTGTGTGTAAAATAAATAAAAACATAATAATAATTCTCAATATCTTTAGAGTATATGAAATATCTGTGATCGACATTTCTGTTCTATGTCTGTTATTAAACTAACAGGATTACTAGAGTTATGTCAGTTATGTTTATTTACATATCAATGACCTATTTATCTGGACAAAAGGTCATGACAGGCTATTATCTTTCTACATTGCAAGAAGACCTCAAAAGTACGTAGGTCATCACATTGGCATGAGTTTTATGACATTGACAAGTGTTTACGTTTATTCAATGACTGATGACTGTGCGGTCATTTGCGTCAGAAAAGTTGATATTTACAACATAGTCTAAGAAAATAAATCTATTTAATCTGCAACATAGTTTAAGAAAATAAATCTGTTTAATCTGACCTTTTAAGTTTACATTTGAGTAATGTCAAGAAATTTCTGGCTTTGACATTGCTTTGATGTTGAATCTGTTGATGTTATGTTTTATTGTTACATCCATTTTCACCATCAGCTCATATTTGATATTAATCATTTGATCTCTCTTACTCTCACTCTCTACTTAATATCAATTCTTAAAAATCAATCTCTCTCTCTCTCTCTCTCTCTCTCTCTCTCTCCCTCTCCCTCTCTCTCCCTCTCTCTCTCTCTCTCTCTCTCTCTCTCTCTCTCTCTCTCTCTCTCTCTCTCTCTCTCCCTCTCCCTCTCCCTCTCCCTCTCCCTCTCCCTCTCCCTCTCCCTCTCCCTCTCCCTCTCCTTCTCCCTCTCCCTCTCCCTCTCCCCCCCCCCCCTCTCTCTCTCTCTACTTAATAGTAATTCTTTGACATTTCTCTCTCACTCTCACTCTTTCTCGTTCTGATGTAGGGTCACCGCTGCATAAAACATTCTTTGCACCAATGATATACAACCTTCCATGTCTGGTTTTCTGAAGTTGAATTTAAAACTACTGCCTGAAAAGTTTTAAACAACTGTCAGACAAATTATATGATAAAGAGCCGCAGGGAGGGGGAAAAACACTTCTTTATACGTGCCCAGCAGAATAATTCATATGCTAAATATAACAAGCTTTGTTGCTTTATCCTGAACAAAGGTGTTTTACCTTCAATATTTCTTCAGAGATAAATACTGTAATGAGCAGTAATTAATTTCAGAATGTGTAGCATAAATTTCAGAATAGATAGCATAAAGGAAGACTTGAATAAATCACCTACCAAAGAAATCTTCATTCTCACCAAGTGAATAGACGAATAGGAATAAAACGAATGAATTGTTTACAGATCTTTCATTCGGACAATTCTGAATGATCCAAACAGTCTTAGTTGTCCTGTTGCTATTGTATTTTGCAACAATGAAGCTACAGAGGCTTACTCTCTTTAAGCTAGGCGGAGCAGGATTAATGCTTGCAACAAAGCATTATTAACGTATGTAAACGTGTTTGTGTGCGCGAGAGGCAGACTTTACCGGTTTATCGTCGAGAAAGTTAAATTAGCGATTATTTCGACTCCTTCAGAATATTAATTCTGTTGTTAGTATTCGCAGATCATAGACATTTAAGATTGCAAGTGAATAGCAAATTTCTTAAAGGATTAGATGGACAAGTATCATGCGAAGACAATGCTCTTTAAAATTCAGTCTAATTAGTGAATGGCGACTATGATATGAGAGAGAGTGTGTGTGTGTGTGAGAGAGAGGGAGAGAGAGAGAGTGTGTGCGTGTGTGTGTGTATGAGAGAGAGAGAGTGTGCGTGTGTGTGCATGTGTATATGTAAGTGTGTGTGCATGTGTATACACCGAATTCTTAGGGTGGATTTTCTTTGGAAATGAATATATAGCTGACTACGACTACAATGTTATTCTTTGTTTACTCTTAACTGGCGCATACCAATTAAACGGATGAGAAATGAAATTTGGTTCATGTTGTAAATACCTTAAAACAATCCAATGATTCTTTCATTAGGGATATATTTTCTTTACTGACATGTATGTATGTATGTATGTATGTATGTATGTATGTATGTACTTACGTATGCACGCACGCACGCACGCACGCACGCACGCACGCACGCGCGCGCGCACACACACACACACACACACACACACACACACACACACACACACACACACACACACACACACACACACACACACACATACACACACACATATATTTGTATGTGTGTATATATTACTGATATATAAATCATATAGATATTTGTATCTAAACAAAAATGTGAATTTAATTTTTTGGTTTCGCTTGGAACTGTTAAGATTCACTGTGAAAAACAACAAAATGGAGT
>NC_091573.1:35672138-35674638 GCF_042767895.1 Penaeus vannamei
AAACATACATACATACATACATACATATATATATAGATATATATATATATATATATATATATATATATATATATATATATATATATATATATATAAACATACATATATATATATATATATATATATATATATATATATATATATATATATATATATATATTTTATTCATTTATATATATGTATATATATATATATATATATATATATATATATATATATATATATATATATATATATATATATGTGCGTGTGTGTGTGTGTGTGTGTGTGTGTGTATAAACCCAATATGAGTGTGTGCGTGTTTGTTTGTACCCATGACAGCGACCGTGCATGCATGAGTATCTTGATTTCTATGCGTGTGTTGTTGAGCCTGAAAAGAAGCTGGAACACTTTTTCAATTTTCTTCCATTCTCTCTCTCTCTCTCCTTCTCACGAGGAAGAAGAAAAGAAATAGACAGAGAGAGAAAAGGAGAGAGAAAAAGATAGGGAGGGAGGGAAGCAAGGAGATAGGAAAGGAGAGATGGGAGAAAAAGAGAGAAATATACATACATACATACATACATATATATATGTATATATATATATATATATATATATATATATATATATACACACACACACAACACACACACACACACACACACACACACACACACACACACACACACACACACACACACACATATATATATATATATATATATACATATATATATATATATATATATATATATATATATATATATATATATATATATATATGTGTGTGTGTGTGTGTGTGTGTGTGTGTGTGTGTGTGTGTGTGTGTGTATGTTTGTATATTACACGACCCTCTCTGCCTCCACCCCCTCCTATCTCTCTCTCTCTCTCTCTGTCTTCCACACTCCACCTTCCCTCCTTATCTCCACCCTTCCCCCTTCTCCTCCCCCTCCCTTCTCTTTCGAACAACACTTGAATCATAGAAAACGGGGTCGCTCCCTGATCACACAGCGAGTTTCCATCACTTTCCATCTCGTTTGTCCGCCACTTCCCTTCCCGGAGAGTGCGTGGTAGTCGTTACGGCAGCAGGAACCAAGGTATAATAGCGAGTGTTGAGCGCACATCACTAATATCGCTCGCACATGAAAGCTAACTGGAAGGGAGGGACAGGCGGCGGCAGACAAGGGAACTGGAGAGAGAAAACGGGTCGGCGGACCTAATGACACGTATGAGAGGGGGGACTGTGTCTTTTTGTTCAGTGGGTTTTGTTCTGCGTTTGGTACGTGGATGTATGATGGGGGTGTGGGGTGGGGTGGGGTGGGGGGTGGAGGAGAAGGCACAGCTGAAATAACTGGTCTAGTCTTTTCTTTCTTTCTTTCTTTCTTTTTTTGGTGTTCCGTTACGTAATTCAGTAGCAGAGAGAAAAAGAATAAGAGAAAGAGAGAAAAAAAGAAAAGACGAAGCTAGTCATATCTTATTCCAAAAAATCTTGGAATATATTTGCATACGAAAAGAATATTCGGAGAGATGTTGAGTACACACTAATGAAAGGAATACACTGAAACACGTCGGATGAAGCACAATGGAAGATCAACTTCACGATCTATGATGGATGAGCGAAAAAAAAAAAATTATATAAACTTTTTTCTTTCTTTTTGAATCCGCAATTGCATTATCAAATATTTCCTCTTTTTTTTTTAAGATTCCTAGATCAGTAGCATCAAAAATGTGAAAACAAAGAAAATAGAAAACGGGAAAAAAACAATAACGAAAAGAAAGAAAATAAAGATAAAACGAGTGGGTAAAAAAAAAGAAAAAAAACAAAACAAAACGGAAAAAAACGAAAACAAAAAAAGAAAAGAAAATAAAGATAAAACGAGTGGATAAAAAAAAAAAAAAAAAAAAAATCATATGTAACTCGATCTTTGTGTTCCGTGGCCGAGAAAACTTTACGACAGATCATTACGTGCATCAGACCGGAAATACCCGCTGTCAGAATGCAAATCAACAATAGCCAGACTTGCAACGGGTAATTTCTCAACTCCCCCCTCTTCCCCACACTCTCCCTCTCCCCTTCTCCCTCCTACCTCCACACACACCCTTTTCACTCCCCCTTATCCTACTCATCGCTCTTCTCCCCCACACCCTCCCCACTCACCTTCTCCCCTTCTCCCCCTACCTCTAACCCCCTCCCTTTTCACTCCCCCTTCTCCTCCTCGTCCCTCTTCTCCCCCTCCCCCCGCCCCCACCTCTCCCTCTCCCCTTCTCCTCCTACCTCCAATCCTTACCCTTTTTCACTCCCCCTTATCCTCCTCATCCTTCTTCTCCTCCCCTACCCCCATCTCGACCTCACGCACTCTCCCTCTCCCCTTCTCCCCCTACCTCTAAACCCATACCCTTTTTGTCCCCCTTATCCTTCCTCATCCCTCTTCCGCCCCTACCTGTTCCCCATCTCGACCTCCCCACACTCTCCCTATCCACTTCTCCTCCACCTACCTCCAAACCCCCCCTTTTTCACTCC
>NC_091573.1:35689638-35697138 GCF_042767895.1 Penaeus vannamei
GATACGAGACCCCGGTTCCTCGTGATCGCCGCTCGCATCTCGCAGTTACGACGGCCTCCGAGGGACCCCACGTTATCATCGGGGCGTCGCGGGAGGTATTTCGCTCGTCGTGTCGGGAGATTGGAACGGGAGAAGCGACGGGGCGACGGTAACGGGCAGCTGAGGCAGAGATAAAGGATTTACTCCCGAGTGGTGTGTGACCGGGACTGAAAAAGGTGATGACGATGTATGAAGGACCGCGGTGTGATAATGGGGGTGTATGAGAAGGGAGGGAGAGGGGTGGGTGGGGGGGGGCGATGGGAGGGACGGACACATAGAGAGAGAGAGAGAGGTAGAGAAAAAAGAGAGAGAGAGAGAGATGCAGAGTTGTGTGTGTGTGTGTGTTTGTGTATATGTGTGTCCGTGCGTGAGAGAGAGAGAGAGAGAGAGAGAGAGAGAGAGAGAGAGAGAGAGAGAGAGAGAGAGAGAGAGAGAGAGAGAGAGAGAGAGAGAGAGAGAAGAGAGAGCGAGAGAGGGAGAGAAAAGAGAGAGAGAGAGATGCAGTGTGTGTGTGTATGTGCTTGTGTGTGTATGTATGTGTGTGTGTGTGTGTGTGTGTATGTGTGTGCGTGTGTGTGTGTGTGTATGTGTGTGTGTGTGTGTATGTGTGTGTGTGTGTGTGTGTGTGTGTGTGTGTGTGTGTGTGTGCGTGCGTGCGTGAGTGCGTGCGTGAGCGTGCGTGCGTTAATGTGCGTGCGTGAGTGTGCATGCATGTCTGTGTGTTTGTGTGTGTGTGTGTGTGTGTGTATGTGTGTGTGTGTGTGTGTGTGTGTGTGTGTGTGTGCGTGCGTGAGAGAGAGCGAGAGAGAGAGAGCGATAGAGAGAGAGAGAGAGCGAGAGAGAGAGAGCAAGAGAGAGAGTGAGAGAGAGAGCGAGAGCGAGAGCGAGAGCGAGAACGAGAGCGAGAGCGAGAGCGAGAGCGAGAGAGA
Organism: Penaeus vannamei; assembly: GCF_042767895.1. Lineage (NCBI taxonomy): Eukaryota > Metazoa > Arthropoda > Malacostraca > Decapoda > Penaeidae > Penaeus > Penaeus vannamei. The sequence goes on from NC_091573.1 coordinate 35,690,607, forward strand.
GAGAGAGAGAGAGAGAGAGAGAGAGAGAGAGAGAGAGAGAGAGAGAGAGAGCGAGAGCGAGAACGAGAGCGAGAGCGAGAGAGAGAGAGAGAGAGAGAGAGAGAGAGAGAGAGAGAGAGCGAGAGAGAGATAGAGAGAGAAAGAGAGAGAGAAAGAGAGAGAGAGAGAGAGAGAGAGAGAGAGAGAGAGAGACAGAGAGACAGAGAGAGAGAGAGAGAGAGAGAGAGAGAGAGAGAGAGAGAGAGAGAGAGAGAGAGAGAGAGAGAGAGAGAGCGAGAGCGAGAGCGAGAGCGAGAGCGAGAGCGAGAGCGAGAGCGAGAGCGAGAGAGAGAGAGAGAGAGAGAGAGAGAGAGAGAGAGAGAGAGAGGAAGCAAACGAGGAGAAAAAAAAAGAGAGCCAAAGAAAGAATCCAACAAAACCCACGCTCTGAAGTGTTGTGATGCATAATCGCCATAAAAATCCTTACTCCTTATCTCTCCCGTAATGAAGATATATGGACCAAGAGGCAAAAATAGAACTCGACAAACACTCACATACATTTCCTCTTCCCTTCCATTCTCTCCCGATGTCGCAGTGACAACAAGAGCAGGAAGGGTTTGGGGGGAGAGTGACGAGGAGGATAAGGGGTAAGGGGAGAAAGAGAGGGACGAGGAAAGGGGAAAAGGGTAATGACGAAGAAGAGGTCAAGGGTAGGGGGAAGAGGGAGGGACGAAGAGGTTAAAGACAGGGCGAAGAGGAAGAGACGAAGAGGATAAAGGCAGGGAGAAGAGGGAGGGACGAAGAGGATAAAGGCAGGGAGAAGAGGAAGAGACGAAGAGGATAAAGGCAGGGAGAAGAGGGAGGGACGAAAGGAAAAAAAAGCGAAGGGCAGCGAACGTAGAGAAAGGACACGGGGCACAAGGGAATAAAAATCCAGAGACCCAAATGAGGGCGAGGAAGAAGAAAAGGAACGAGGAGGAGGGCCGGGAGACGAAAGCAAAAAGGGAAGAGCAGCAAGAAGGGCCGAGAGACAAGAGGAGGAGGAGCCGAGAGCCGAGGAGAGAGGAGCAGGGTTGAGGAGAGAGCAGGGAGGCTGAGAGTTCGAGGAGAGAGAGGGACGGCGACGAAGAGAAGCAGCGAGCGGGGAGAAATAAAGGGAAGGGAATGACAAGGAGAGATAAAAGGCCAAAGGGGGACGAGACAAAGACCAAAGGAGGCGAAGGGGGCGGGATCAGGTGGGGAGAGAGAGAGCCAATAAAAGGGTCTGTCGTAAGAAGGTCGTGACGGAGGAACTACAGGGACTTATAAGGTTCTGGAAAAAGAACATTTATCACCCGGGACTCGGCTCTCGCGTCTCCTCGGTCTCGCTTTGGCGAAGTCGGACACATCTCCGACACGTCTTGGAGACCTTTTGATACCTCTCTGACACTTTAGAACACCACTTGACACTTTCGAACGCCTTCCAACAGCTACGGCCGTCACTTAACAGCTTCAGACACTTTCTGACGTCTTGACAGCTTGGCGGTTGCTGGTTCACCTTTTCCAGATTTTTTTTTTTTTTTGAGTGCCGCAGAAATTCAAAAAGTAATAGAGTATATATTTTTTATGAAGGTATAGAGAAATAATGAAATTAGGAAAATAAACTGAGCAATGACTGTTATAATAATAGTTAATAAACATTATTATCATAGTATCATTACACTCATTGTGTTTAGTATTATTGCTATCATTGCTAGCACTAAAGATAATGATAATTGAAATCATAAAAATGATAATGATAATGATAATCTGAAAGTCATAGTATCAATAGTGATAACAATAACAACAAAACCTGTAACAATCACAACAACATTAACCAAAACAAGTATAAAAGCAATAATAATGACACCATTATCATCGTTATTGATTTCTTCACCATTATCATTAATATCGTTGTCATCATCATAATCATCATCATTATTGTCATTATTCTTATTATTCTTATACTTATCCTTATTCAATTTTTTATTCATATGATGATCATCCTCATCGTTACTACTATTGTTATTATTCTTATTATCATTTTAGTTATCATCATCGTTACTATTGTTAATATTAATATCGACATTATTATTATTGTTATTATTGTTATCACTATTATCATTCTTGTTATTATGATTTTTATTACCATTTTTGTTATCTTTATGGTGATGATAATGATTATGGCGATGATCATGATGATGATCATCATCAGCATTATCAACATCATCGTCATTATCATCATTGTCAATTTTATCATCATTATTATTATCTTTATTTTCATCATATCATTATCATCCTTGTCATCATTGCCATTATTACTTTTATTATTATTTTCATTACCATTATCATTTTCATTATTATTATTATTATTATTATTATTATTATTATTATTATTATTATTATTATCATTATCTTTATTATTATAATAATTATCATTACTATCATTATTATCATTATTATTATTTTTTATCACCATTATTATTATAATGATTATTAAATCTAACATCATCATCATCATTATTATCATTATCATTATTATTATTATTATTATTATCATTATTATTATTATTTTTATTAATATTATTATCGTTATCATTATGTTTTAACATTAGTATTTGTATCATAATTATCCTTATTATTATAATTATCATTACCATTGTTATTATCATTATTATCGTTATTGCAATTCTTAACAATATCATCTTTCTTATTCTCATTGTTAATAATAACTGTTATTACAATTATTATCACTATCATAATTACCATTATCATTATCATAATTATGAAGATTACCATTTGTACCATAATTATTCTTGTCGTTATTGCTATCATTATTCGTAATGCTATCAATAACATTTCTATTATCATTACTATTTTTACCATAGTAGTAGTAGTAGTCATTCTCAATATCAATATTGATAACAATAGTTACAATAACAACAACAACAACAATAATGATGATTATGGTTATGGTTTTAATACAAGAAACATGGTTATTAATCACCTGTTCAATATGGATAATTTAAAAACCTTTGCCAAAAAATGACGAACAGAAAAGTCTACTCACCATCGTTAAAGGCTTCAGTGATGACACAAAAATGGAATCAGGAAAAACACGCTAAAGCTTCTTTCAAAAGAGATGAATGAACAAATATGGAAAACATCCCACTTGATACAGATACCGCCATCTAAGACCTGGAACAAGAGGACACTTACAAAGACCTCGGCATAAATAGAAATGGAATTCGGAACGCAAAGATTTAAGAGAAAATTTGCAAAGAATATTAAAAATACTACGATTGGTGCTTAAATCAGAACTGAACGCTATCAACAGAATAAATGTAATGAAGACCATTGCAGTCCAAGTCGTCACGTACATTTTCAACATAATAAACTGGAAAGTCGAAGACCTCAAGAAAATGGATCGAAAAAACAAGAAAATGACTGACAATGGAGAAAATAAATAATAAAAAGGCAGACGTGGATTGGCTGTACCTGCCAAGAATATCTGGTGAAACAGGTCTTATTCAGACTGAAATAATTTACAAGACCCTCTCCCTTCTTCTCGTCCTCGTCCTCGTCGTCGTCGTCCTCCTCCTCCTCCTTCTGCTCTTCCTCCTCCTCCTCCTTCTGCTCTTCCTCCTCCTCCTCCTTCTGCTCTTCCTCCTCCTCCTCCTTCTCCTCCTCCTCCTCCTCCTTCTTCTTCTTCTTCTTCTTCTTCTTCTTCTTCTTCTTCTTCTTCTTCTTCTTCTTCTTCTTCTTCTTCTTCTTCTTCTTCTCCTCCTTCTTCTCCTTCTCCTTCTCCTTCTCCTTCTCCTTCTCCTTCTCCTTCTCCTTCTCCTTCTCCTTCTCCTTCTCCTCCTTCTCCTTCTCCTTCTCCTTCTCCTTCTTCTTCTCCTCCTCCTCCTCCTCCTGGGTAGGAAAGTAACTCAAAGCAACACATACATCAATCACAAGGCGGACAAGCTCTTAGACATTGTACAGGAGCGCGAGAGGGTAAGAAACTCAACAAGAGGCCAAGAAACTACAAAATTTAGGAGAGAATTCAATACACCGGACTTTGAGATCAAGTTAAATAAGCGAGCAACTGAATATGCAAAAAGAGTGAAACAAAAAGGCAAAGAACAAGCTCTAGAACAACTACAGACCAAGTGGGAAGAAAAGCCTTGACATGGGCAATATCCACGACGGTTAAATGATGAAGATGTGGACAGACTGGACACGAACAAATGTCTTAAAACATCAGGCCTAAAGTCAGAAACGGAAGGATTTATCATTGCATCTCAAGATCAGTGTCTTATGACTAATTACTATCGAAACAAAATCTTGAAAGATGGTACCAACCCAGCGTGCAGAATTTGCAACAAACAACAAGAAACAATGGACAGTCTCGTCTCAGGCTTCTCAGAATTGGCCAGAAAAGAGGAAACACGAAGACACAACAAAGCAGCAGCGTATATATCCTTTGGGAAATTTGTTATCACTATAAACTTGAAACGAAACGAAACACGAAACGAAACACGAAATGAAACACGAAACGAAACATGAAATGAAATAATAATGATAATAATGGTGATAAGGATAATATTAATATTATATATGCATATATAAATTTATATATATATATATATATATATATATATATATATATATATATATATATATATATATATATATATATATATATACATATATATAAACATATCAGTAACATCAGTAATAACAACTGTAGCAGGAACAGAGTGATGATAATAATGAAAATTATTTAAGTAATCATAATGACGATAACAATAAAAGCAATAATAGAAAAACAAAATAAAATAAACATAATGATCATGACTGTTTATATTAACAGTAATAATAATAATTGTACTAATAACGATAATAATTCGACAATTGAAAAAAAAAAAAGACAAGAAAAACAATATTTTGTTATTTCAAAAATTCTGCCACTTTCGGTTACTCAATACAGGCGCTTTAAATATGCAAAATGCTTGAAATATTCAAATATACTTTTCAGTTTTCATATGAATATATATTTTTGTTGTATTGTGTGCATTGAAGGATAAAGAGTGTATGGAATGTTGGAAATATTCAGCTACATGTTTCAACTATTTTTCATATGACTAATAATGATGATGATGATGATGATGATGATGGTGATGGTGATGGTGATGATGGTGATGGTGATGATGATGATGATGATGAAGATGAAGATGAAGATGAAGATGAAGATGAAGATGATGATGATGATGATGATGATGATGAAGATGAAGATGAAGATGAAGATGAAGATGAAGATGAAGATGAAGATGAAGATGAAGATGAAGATGAAGATGAAGATGAAGATGAAGATGAAGATGAAGATGAAGATGAAAATGAAAATGAAAATGAAAATGAAAATGAAGATGAAGATGAAGATGAAGATGAAGATGAAGATGAAGATGAAGATGAAGATGAAGATGAAGATGAAGATGAAGATGAAGATGAAGAAGATGAAGATGAAGATGAAGATGAAGATGAAGATGAAGATGAAGATGAAGATGATAACAACAACAGTAATAATAATAGTAATAATAATCATAGTAATAATCTGAACATGAGTCAGCTAGACGAGAGTACACAGCACACATATATCTACATTACATACTTTGGTTGTACCGTACGCACTGGAGGATGGGGACCGTATAGAAATAATGACTTCAGAATAAACTGTACCTTCTTATCCATTTTTTTTATTACTGTTTCTCTCTCTCTCCTTCCCTCTCTCACTTTTTAACCTTTCTCTTTCGAGTGTGTTCGTTCGCATGCGTGTATTTGAATGTATGTGAATTAGTTTAGTAGACGCCCCACCTAGCTCGCTACGCCACGGTCTCCCACAGTCCAACAGGACAACAAAATTGATAAAAAAAAGATAAGAACGAAGCTTATCACCTGGCCCAGAGCCCCCCCCCCCCCCAAGGTGTGCCATAGAGGCCACTCCACCCAAGACAGTCTGTTGCTTGGGATCATCCTCAGATAATTGAGCTAATTATCAGTATAGCCTGAGCTGGCAGTCCGGTACTATGCAAGTAGTAGTTTCTATGCTAGTCCAACGATGCAGCTGTTTTTGGACACATATTCCTGCAAATTGTAGTCCATGATTTGATATGCTTTGTAGGCAGATCTGTTACTAAGGTATGGCTTTATATGACAGTATCATTAAAAACAATAATGACTATAATAACTGGTATAGCTATACCAGTTAGTGCTCCCTTCTGGGTATTCTGCACCAGAACAGGTAATGGTCGATTGTGCTTCAGTTTCTTATCAGTGTAGATAGTCGTGTCCCAAGTAATTCTAACTTATCTATTCTCCTCGACTGTCGGTACACTCTCTATCATACTTTCTATATATTTTTAGTTCAAGTACCTTGCCATGGCACCACAAGGTAGTTGCACACCCACTATATACATGCACGTCTTATGCTGTATATCACATAGCCCTCTTTTCCCCCAAACGATAACCCAGTTCCAATCTTAATGACCTCCCC
>NC_091573.1:35701323-35703823 GCF_042767895.1 Penaeus vannamei
TGTATATGTAAACACCTTTTTTTGCATACCTTATATATATATATATATATATATATATATATATATATATATATATATATATATATATGTTATATATAAATTTATAAATGTATGAATATATATATATATATGTATATATATATATATATATATATATATATATGTATATATATATATATATATATATATATATATATATATATATATATATATATATATATATATATATATATATATATATATATATAAACATATCAGCAACATCAGTAATAACAACTGCAGCAGGAACAGAGTGACGATAAGAATGAAAATTATTTTAGTAATCATAATGACGATAACAATAAAAGCAATAATAGATAAACAAAATAAAATAAATATAATGATCATGACTGTTTATATTAACAGTAATAATGATAATTGTACTAATAACGATAATAATTCGACAATTAAAAAAAAAAAAGAAAAATGACAAGAAAAACAATATTTTGTTATTTCAAAAATTCTGCCACTTTCGGTTACTCAATACAGGCGCTTTAAATATGCAAAATGCTTGAAATATTCAAATATACTTTTCAGTTTTCATATGAATATATATTTTTGTTGTATTGTGTGCATTGAAGGATGAAGAGTGTATGGAATGTTGGAAATATTCAGCTACGTGATTCAACTATTTTTCGATATGACTAATAATGATGATGATGATGATGATGATGATGATGATGATGATGATGATGATGATGATGATGATGATGATGATGATGATGATGATGATGATGATGATGATGATAATAATAATAATAACAATAACAATAACAACAACAACAACAATAATAGTAATAATAATCATGGTAATAATCTAGTTATATTCCATTTGTTACAATGGTTATTTCTGATGCAACAGTCTGCATCTCTTTCATTTTGAGTGTCGGTACACTCTCTATCATACTTTCTGTATATTTTTCAGTTCAACTACCTTGCCATGGCGGTGCCTGTACTCTGCGTGAGCTAGCTTTTTGTATTCACTGAAATGTTTTCATGGGGTCTCCACAGTGGTGATTCTGAGGTGTTATCCATGATGTGCTTGTTTCCATTTGTTCATGAAGTTTCTACTTGAGTAGATAGGATCAAGCCATTTATCAAAAAAAAAAAAAAAAAAAAAAAAAAAAAAAAAAAAAATCCTAAGCTATATCCAGGAATCTTCTTCATCAACTACATCTGCTTTTCGTCGCACATATGCTAGGATTTTCTTATTGCAATTCCTGCTCTTCGTTTGCTTCCTCTTCTGATAAATCTAAAGATTCTTGGTCGATTCACTGACTTGCCAACTTCTGCTCTCAGTTCAGTGTTGGTAATCCTTCTTTCTCTTGCAGAAGCGATAATTATGTTATCCTTTCACGGAGATCACTGAGGAGTTCTGGGATAATCTGCTCTTGTGGTGCTAGAACGGAGGGGGGGGGGGGGGTACATTGCGTTCCTCTTCAGTTGGGGTATTGTGTCTGTCTTTATGTTCTTTTGGGGTATCAGGTGTTGTTTCTAGGTTTGGTGTATCTGTGTGATTTTGCTCAGTTTCTTAATGTTGATTACTCTAAGAACTATTTCCCCTTGTTTCACACTCTCTGGCCAATTTTTAGAAATTTTATTCTGTCATACTTGATTAGCCAGTCTCCGCTTTAAACTTCTTTTAGATTTTTTTAAAAATTTCTAGTTATCCACATGTGTAGCATTTTTCAGTATCCTTCTTCTGTATTAAAATCATTATAATGGTATTGATAATAATACTTAAACTGCTACTACTATACTACTAATTGTGCTATTACTGCTCCTATTACCACTGCTGCTACTACTAATATCAATAACCCTACTGCTAATAAATACAGAATGCTTCTTACATCAAAGGAACTGGAACAATACCCAAAAAGATTACATAATTAATATTCAACAATAAGGCACTGTTACGTAAGACCACAACTACCTTGTTATACTAATTATCATCTAGATAATGCCAATAATAAGAGCTGTGTTGTACTCATTGTGTGGATAATGCAAGTAAAGGTACTGTACTTTCTCCGTAAGAAGATCACACAGTACAAAGCGGATATTCTGTTTTGTTCACCGACAGTAGCTTCCGTATAGCATGAGCACTGACAAGATGTAATTTTCGAATTATGCTGAAAGGTAAGAGGATTTAGTACAAGGCTGTATAATGACTTGGGTTAATGATTAACTCACAAAAAAGAGTTCTTGTTCTTACGTTACTTTTTTAACGAAACATCTAATTTATATGTATATGAATGTTCATGAAAAAATAGAAAATCAAATTGATATATAAATGATTAATTAATAAAAAATGTATATCTATCTATCTCTATATCTATCTATCTACCTATACACACACACACACACACACACACATATATAAATGTGTGTGTGTGTGTGTGTGTGTGTGTGTGTGTGTGTGTGTGTGTGTGTGTGTGTGTGTGTGTGTGTGTTTGTGTGTGTG
>NC_091573.1:35711323-35713823 GCF_042767895.1 Penaeus vannamei
CACACAAACAAACAAACAAACCCACACAAACAAACAAACAAACCCACACAAACAAGCAAACAAACACACATACACACACACACACAAACAAACACAATACACACACACACACAAACAAACACACACATACACACACACAAACAAACAAACACACATACACATAAACACTCCACTCCTCATTAACAAAATCTGCAATATGTGAATAACGGTGAGAGACAGTAACGAAGGAGCTACAGGTTATTCATCACTCATGTAAATCCGTATTCATCATATTCATCAATCTATCCCGGATGAATACAATGAGCATTATCATCACCATATCCAGCAAAGTAAAAAAAAAAAGCAAACGCAAAAAAAAGAAAGCAAACGCAAAAAAAAAAAAAAAAAAAAAAAAAATTAATTATCTTTCAGGTTCATGTGTAATCGCTGTTGGAAGAAATCGGGAAAAGGGGACAGCCAATCACGGGAAAGCTCTCGTATTAACCATCCCTCTCTCCTCGTCACGCAATCACAGGCCAAACAAGAAACGAGAAAAGAGAGAAAACGAAGAGAGAGAGAAATGGTTTTGCTTACTTTTTTTTTTTTTTTTTTTTTTTTTTTTTTTTTTTTTTTTTTTTTTTACGAAAGGTCACTCTTATCAAAACCTGAGGCTCTCTTTCCGTTCCCATTAACGCAGATAAGTAGCGGGTGAACAAAAACGTAGATTAGGATCAAAACACACCGCTCTATACAGTGTATAAAAAAAGCTATCCCCCTTTTTATCAAGAAGCGGACGGCTGGGAAACAAGCAATTGTCGACCTTATGGATCCCACACAAAGGCCCTTGATTTCCTTTTATTCGCTTTTGATGCTTCTGTTTATTAATTTATTGCGTGAAATTCTAGGCTTTTGCGACAAATGGGATGAACAATGCTTCCAGATCGCTAAATTAATTATATTTTAAATAGAACAAATGCTGGTGCTCAGATTTTTAGCAGCAGATGCTACCCGAATATAAACGTTTTTCATTGTATTTTTTTACTGTTGATAACGGCTAATCCGTTGACGTCAATGTAGATCTTTAATGAATTAATCAAATGAATATATTCTTTAAAGGTAAATAAGCATAATACGGATTATTCTCATACTTGGATATGTAGGTAGAAAATATCAATTGTAAGATTATACAAGAAACCTATTTAAGAATTCTAATTCCTTTATGCAAGTTGCGCGTGTGTGTGTGTGTGCGTATAGGTGTATGTGTATAAGTATATCTACATCTATATCTTTATCCTTATCTCTCTCTCTCTTTTTATTTCTCTCTCTCTCTCTCTCTCTCACTCTCTCCACACACACACACACACACACACACACACACACACACACACACACACACACACACACACATACACACAGATAGGAAGATAGGTAGACAGATATGCAGACACCAGACGGATAGAGACATGTATAAAGATAAATAAATAGATAAATATTTAGGTAGGTAGGTAGCTAAGTAGACATAGACCGATTTGAGAATATATGAAAAAAAAACTAAGAACGCCAATGACAATATCAGTTGCAAAGTAAAAAAAGTAACAGCATCGACAGTGCAGTAATGATACTAATGATAATTATACAGCATACACTTAATAAAGACACAAATATATTTTCTGATACGTTTGTCCCTACGAATACTACTGCTATTACTGTTACCAAGAGTAGGACCAACATTAAAAAAAAATGGTCGTTTATCCTCCACTTATGAATGTAATTGAGCCTCCATTGCTACCTAGCTTATTACCTGACTATTATACTATACTTTGTGTTCCATTGGCAGCACGTCAGCTCTACGCGACTGAATATTATTTTGCCTGTCACATCTCATGCAGTATTCTGAGCAATAAAAGAGAGGTCTTCTTGCTTAATTCCGTGATAGCAATTAAAAGCAGTTAAAAAGACTGAAAACAAGTTTGACAGAAGCTCATGTTGAAAATTTTGGTAAGAATAAAACAAGTAAATTGCAAAGAGACAGATTGCACGTTGCAAAGACGGATGACGCTTCCAGATCTTAACACTACCAAGTGTTAAAGAAGCTTTCTTTAGCAAATGCCAATGATATGCTTTAGAAAAAAAAAAGCAAAGAGGGAGAAAGAAAGAATAACAATAAGAAAAACAAAACAAAACAAAACAAAAAATGAGGGAGAAAGAGAGAATAACAATAAGAAAAACAAAACAAAACAAAACAAAAAAAGAGGGAGAAAGAGAGAATAACAATAAGAAAAACAAAACCAAGAAAAAAGACGTGAGCACAGTGTCAAATGAAAAGGTTCCCCTCGAAGTAGATTGGACAGTAGGACGCTGAAAAAGGAAGAAATATTACAAGTGACAGTGAGATATACAGGGCGAGAGGGGTAGGGTGGCTGCATCAAGTTGCAAGGAAATGCGTAAGAGAGTAGTTGCAATAGAGGGGCAACAGACTGTGAGGAGATGAAAGAGGAGAGAGCAGAGTTGACAAGCACTG
>NC_091573.1:35726323-35727884 GCF_042767895.1 Penaeus vannamei
CATAACGAAAGAGAAGGGAAGGAAGGAAAATAATTATTGTTATGTTTTGTTTTCTGTAATATTTTTTTCTGATATTAGGCAAGCTCTCCGTCTATCTGTCTATCTGTCTAATCTACAGTATTTGTCTCATAAACTCTTTTGTTTATTTGGATGTACGTTTGTGTTCAGACATGTTTTCTAGGAATGAATACATACTCGACGTTTTTATATATGCACACACACACACACAAAATAAGTAGGTACACTTTAGCTTGAAATATTACTATTCTTGTTAATAGTATTATATTTACTGTTTCATAGGACTCTCAAAAAATATCAGCTTAAAAAAAAAAAAAAACTACAGCAGCAATTATTATTTAAAAGAATGTTATATGTTACTGTATAAATATGTTTACTAAGACTGTTGGAAGTTTTTAATTCTTTCACTATATCTTTCTCGTTGACCGACATCATTGCAGCATATTCTCTCTCCCTTTAAGATATATTTTATCTACGTTTTATCCCATCCACTTTTACCGCTCATTTGCATGCTACCCATCTCCTGTTACATGATTCATTCAATGTGCATTCGATTATTTCCCCTTAATCAAATCCCTGTCATTAAACTCGAACGCAAATCACAGAGCCCCAGACCTAATACAATCTTCCAAATGAAACATCAATTCCATTAAAAAAAAAAAAAAAAAAAAAAAAAAAAAAAAAAAAAAAAAAAAAAAAAAAAACTGCTGTCATATATCATACTTAAGTTAATCGCAAAACACTAATCATAGACAAAGCAATCGAAGAGAGAGAGAGAGAGAGAGAGAGAGAGAGAGAGAGAGAGAGAGAGAGAGAGAGAGAGAGAGAGAGAGAGAGAGAGAGAGAGAGAGAGAGAGAGAGAGAGAGAGAGAGAGTGAGACAGAGAGAGTGAGAGAGTGAGAGTGAGACAGAGACAGACAGAGACAGACATACCGAGACATAGACAGAGACAGAGAAAGAGAAAGAGAAAGAGAAAGAGAGAGAGAGAGAGTAAGAGGAGAGAGAGAGAGAGAAAGAAAGAAAGAAAGAAAGAGAGAGAGAGAGAGAAATGCAGTACGCCAATGATGATTCGGGAACACAACACTGCACAAGGCACTGACCAGAATTTGCCTTTCAGGATTACACTAGGAGAGTCTGGCTCAGGATAAAGACCATAGGGTCAAGTGAGTGCCAGGAAATCGATGTCCACGTGGGGGTGTGTGTGTGTGTGTGGGGTGGGGGTGGTTAGGGAGTGCAGGAGAACGACCATTGGCACTGCTTCCAATATGAGGTTGAATTAGTGAACTGCAGAGGGAGGCTGATGGAGCGAATGGGGTACGCAGTGGAGGCCGCGTCCTATACTCTCTCTCTATAGGACAGACCCTTCTAACGCTAGCGGCTGCAGGGTCGTAATGCAGGGTTCGAAAAGCAGTGCGTAGGGTTAAATCGGGAAACCTTTCGAGGTCGAGTGCCATCCGTCGCGTCGTGCGTGCGGTGGCGTGCGCGGACACGGCGTCAAAACCGCACAGGGACGCAAATGGCCAACGTTAAAAATATCAACTCT
>NC_091573.1:35763384-35765884 GCF_042767895.1 Penaeus vannamei
TGCTAGTAAAATTATCCTAAAAATGAACAAATCAAATAACAAATATATAATACTAATAAGTAATAATGCAACAGCTAATGATACAGCAGCAATAATGATAAAAATGAAATGATAGTATAAAGAAAAGAAGATAAAAATGTAAACTTTAATTAAAGAATTTAAGTTTAATTGCATCCAACATTACAGCGTTTGCAGAAAAATTATGACACTAATGAAGTGCTTATATTTCATATTTTTCTTAGTAGGAAATAAAGAATTATGTTTATTGAAATGTATAAATATTGTTCATTTCTTTCTCCCCTTCCCACCTCTCTCTCTCGCTCTCTGTCTGTCTGTCTGCCTGTCTGTCTGTCTGTCTGTCTGTCTCTCTCTCTCTCTCTCTCTCTCTATCTCTCTATCTCTCTCTCTCTCTCTCTCTCTCTCTCTCTCTCTCTCTCTCTCTCTCTCTCTCTCTCTCTCTCTCTCTCTTTCTTTCTCTCTCTCTCTCTCTCTCTCTCTCTCTCTCTCTCTCTCTCTCTCTCTCTCTCTCTCTCTCTCTCTCTCTCTCTCTCCCTCTCCTCTCTCCCTCTCCTTTCTCCCTTTCTCCTCTCTCCCCTCCCTCTCTCTCCCTTTCTCCCTCTCTCTCCCTCTCCCTCTCTCTCCCTTTCTCCCTCCCCCCTCTCTCTTTCTCTTTCTCTCTCTCTCTGCCTCTCTCTCTCTCTCTCTCTCTCTCTCATATGAATTACGTAAGGGACACGTACATACGCAGAAACACATATTCCAAACTCACAAATATAATTAAAGAAACGGATAAAAAGCATTGGTATTCTTTTCCATTAAGGATATTATACATCGAGATATTTGTTCGCAAAAAATCACCAAAACATTTATGTAACGCTTATATTTTCTCATTTTTTCTCTTTGCTTTGACGATTTCTATGATTTCTATAATAAAGGTCATGATGATAACTGTATCAATAAATATGATGCTGCTGATGGTGATGACATTATCAAAAACAAACAAGCAAACATACAATTAAAAACTGTAATAATAACAATCAGAATTATAACAATACTGATGATGATGGCAAAGATGATCATGACAGCAGCAAATGTGATAATGATGTTATTAATAATACTAGTAATTTTCTGGCAATATTCAATGATACTGATAATGATAGTAAAAATGATGATGATAACAATTTTGATGATACCAATGATAAAAGTAATGATGATCACAATACGATAATAATGATGATAATAAAAAGGATAATAATAATGATCATAACAATAGGAATGATGACAATAATGAGAATGAGAATAAAAATATGGTGATGATAGTAATGATAATAGTAACTATAATAATTGTCATTATTATCATTATCATTATCATTATCGTTATCATGATTAGTAATGGCAGTAGTAGCCATATTACTCTTGCTGTTGATGATATTGTTATAATTGTCATTTTCATATATTATTATCATTGTTTCATTACCATTATCATCATTATTATTACTACAATTATTATCATTGTTATTATAGTTATTACTATTATTATTATCCTGATAATAATAATAATAATAATAATAATAATAATAATAATAATAATAATGATAATAATAATAATAATAATAATAATAATAGTAATAATAATAATAATAATAATAATAATAATAATTATTATTATTATTATTATTATTATTATTATTATTATTATTATTATAAAAAATAATAATTGTAATAATAATAATAATTATTATTATAGTCATTATCATTACCATTATTATGGTTGATGTTACTCCCATCATCATAGTCATTATAATTGTTAAGTATGTTGTTATATTGTTCCTTATTCACAATTACACAGCGGTTGTTCCATAGTTTATTCAGAACCACTCAACCTGGAAAGATTTTTCATAATATCCAAACTACATCATACATTTTACATTTTAGTGGCAGAAAATAAAACTTTAAGAACGAAAGGGATTTCACGTATTATGAAGGAATGTTTTCAGGAATAAGCAATTGCAGACGATAATCAATGACAAGAAGATATGGGTCATCACTTCACATCACAAATTGTAATCCGATTTATCATAAATCACCAAGCACTTTATTGAAAAAAAAAACTACCGACACAGTAACATTTAGATTTATGTAATATTCATTTCTCGTTCGTATAAAGTTATTTAGGTTTTAGCGATTAAAGTTATTTAGATAAAGTGATTTAGACTTTACCAGAATTCACAATCTTATCAATAGTACACTCAGTACATTCCTTTAAAATCTGTTACTTGTTTATTTTCAGTACGTGACGGTCGTATCAGAGAGTAAATATTCCACTTTTATATGAAATTTAAGTTCTATGACTTCCCTTCTCGCAGATATTATAAAAAAATAATTTAGTTTCTTAGATCTCAACATTTTTGCAAAAAATATAAATGTTTCTTATGCAGAGCAGAGAGAGAGAGAGAGAGAGAGAGAGAGTGAGAGAGAGAGAGAGAGAGAGAGAGAGAGA
>NC_091573.1:35795884-35808384 GCF_042767895.1 Penaeus vannamei
GAAGCAATATTTTTTCTTCCTTTACCACTTTCTTTTGAACTTTGATTCTTTCTTACTCACTCCCTTTATGATAAACTAGTTAGAAAAACACCAATGACCAAAGTTCAGGATTAAGAGGTCGTCCTATATAATATATATATATATATGTATATATATATATATATATATATATATATATATATATATATATATATATATATATATATATATATATATATATATATATATATATATATATATATATATATATATATATATATAGTTTAGGTTTTATTTATGAAAAATATTCTCAAAGTGAGGAACTCGGGATATGGTTTGGATTCGAACCCAGCCATGCATACCTCCCTCGATCCACAGCGGTCCTACGTGTCTGCTACGGCAATGTCTTCTTTTGTAGGATTCCAGAATTTGGCAATGAGAGAACATTACCTTGAATAGCTGTCCTTCCATGAGCAAGCATTGGAGACACTCTATGTCTATAGTCGCGCGAATTATCACTGCCAATAGTCTTGTCTGTTAAGATTCCACAGTCGCGCGAATTATCACTGCCAACAACAATCTTCTCTGGTTAAGATTCCGCCAACAGCTTTTGTAAGGGCTAAGAAGGTGACTTTCTTAGGCAGTGTATTTACAATTATTCCACGGTGGTCCTCCTTCTCCAAATGAAATCAAATACACAATTATTTATCCTAAAAATCTTTAACAACAAACATTTAGATTTGTGTAAAACATAGTTTATAATACATTCAAACTGATACTGATAATAATAAACAATGTGGAAAATGTTAAAAATCATGTTAAACATTGTGATACAAGCAATGATACTTTTTAAAATATAGTTTGTTAATGCTGCGAAACTGTTTGTATCCGTGTTTTTTCCAACTACTTTTGGGTATATGCCGCAAGTCATGAATTAAGAGGCTATAAATTCGCAGGTTATTTATCATATGGTTTAATAATTTGTCCCTAATCAATAAGCTTTCTCTTTTGTTTCCACCCCCTGCTGCCGAAACACAGTTCAAGCGTCGAAGCATAAACGCCACCAACTTGGCTGTCAAGGCAACTCCTTCCTCACATTGTAGACGTTCCTCCCATGCTTGCAAGGCATTATTCACGACTGCGAGTGTGTTCTTGCCACACGCATTTTGACATGGCCGCCCCTACATTTTCAATTGAGTCGGAATCCGGAGACATGGGTGGATGTGGCACAGCGGTGTTCATGAAACCATTCCAGGACAGCACGGTTGGTGTGGATGGGATGCCATTACAGAGTAAATAGAAGGAAGACACAGAGGCTATTTAGAAAAGGAAAGAAAAAGTGAAAGGGCCTAAACTCGCTCTTAGATGTGCGAACAGCGCTGATCGAAATGAGTGTGAACAGTGGCAGACGACAATGTTAGTGAAATGTTGAGAAGGACTGTGGACACATTAAAGTTTAAAATCTTGAGTAAAATTATTAAAGTAATGGCACGATTTCAGTAAATTCGCTCTTATTTTCCTCCCTAATATACCGGAAGCAGCAAGGAATTTCATTACATAAGATTCCTAATAAGTCAGATGATGAATATGGATAGAGAACTTTAAATTAATTAGCAAAACAGAAACTATGAATGTCATCTTCTAGGTAAGACATCAATTTGTTCAAAGCTTTCACTATAAACAACATCTGTTATGAGCAGAAACAATGAAATCAGTGAATCAACGCTGGTAGAACGAAGAGCATGTGTATTTTTTATATCTCCACTTGAGTTGAATCTCATCACCCAAGTGATGTTGAGAAGCTGTGAAATGGCATCAGAAATTGTTGTAGAAGGGCTTAGTACTACTTCCATTGTTCTGCTATAGAAATTGATGGTTAAAACAGTTGAAGATAAGTGTAGCATATGATTACAGGCAAATGAATTACATGCTAGTAAAGTAGGGAAAATTGCAGCTATCATGTAGAAAATCAGTTTATCTTGGATCAATGGTATAGTAGATTAAAAGTGTAACACAGAACTTGGAGAAGGAGTTGAAATGACTCAAGAGGATTAGCTGAAACTGCCGAAATGAACTGATAAGGATTTAGAAAAGCAGCGTAGGAAGTATGTAAAATCCATTCTGTGGTGTGGACATCACATGGACAAATGAAGAAAATACTTAAAGCTGCTAGAACTGTTTTATCGAAGAATGATGAGGCTTCCACAACTAGAACTTGTTACAAATGAAGGATTTCCACCAAAAACTAAAGCAGTAAAGAGATCGATAATAAAGATAAATGAAATTTCCTAGGAGAAGTAAAGAGAAAAGGACAAGATGAGAAAAGGCTTGCGCGGGAGACAACAATAAAGTGTTATGTAAAGTCAGAGCAAATGAAAGAGACAAACAAGAAGCTGTGAAGACTAGAACTCAAAAGTCCTCAAAGATGATTATACTTAAAGAATTTTTCTCCTCACACTCAAAGACCCTTTCCAGACGAGCGACTTTAGTGGCACGACTGCTAGAAGCGCGACTGCCAGGTCAGTGGAAGTGAATACCAGCGCACACACTAGTGGCTATTCATTTCCATTGACCCGGCTGTCGCGCCTCTAGCAGTCGCGCCACTAATGTCGCTCGTCTGAACAGGGTCTTACTCTTTATTATACAAACAGTAATGTTATGTCATGATGATAAAATGCTTAACCCACTTTTTAAGAAGAGAGATTATGGAGTAACTGATAACTTAGATTAGTATTATGCAAATAAATGAAATACGAATATTTCTGCCAATATTATCAGTAGAATTCATGGTAATATTGGCAGAAACTTGCCCTGTTATTATTATGATTATTTTAACCTAACACTACTATTTTTCCATTAATATTTTGGATAGATGGGAATGCGAGACATATAAGTGATTGCATAACAGATTTTCTTTCATTTCAGAGAGACAGACAGAAAGAGAAAGACGGAGAGAGAGTGAGAGAGAGAGAGAGAGAGAGAGAGAGAGAGAGAGAGAGAGAGAGAGAGAGAGAGAGAGAGAGAGAGAGAGAGAGAGAGAGAGAGAGAGAGAGACAGAGAGAGAGAGAGAGGGGGGGGGGAGAGGGAGAGAGAGAGAGAGGGATATATATATATATATATATATATATATATATATATATATATATATATATATATATACATGCAGTACATATCAGATGTAGGTATATAAGATTTCCATTGTGTAAAATACAAATATAGACGAAATGAGAAGTATGGAGTTGAATTCACTTCCCAAACAGCATTTCTTATAATTCATTTCAAGTAATTCTTAAGAAAAAATCATTTCAATATCATGAGTAAAAATCCCTTCTTGTTTAGAATTAAATCTGATTCAAAAGGAATGCATTTTTGGCCTCGTTTCTGCCCTTATTAAATGTATAATGCTGGTCTGCCGCAGAGCTTTGTCACGCGGGATGACAACTGCACTTTTATTGCGCGCGTCGCTGCATGTCATTTCAATATATCATTAATTTCTCGTTTTCGCTGCGCCATAAATATTCAGGGAAGGTTCACGGAAGGCAAGTGGGCCTCTTGTGATGGAAATGAATAGGCGGTGACTGTCCTGTGATGTCGGAGAAGCAATGACAGTTGGATCGGCTGTAAAATACAACTCATTTACGGTTGCGATTCACCTTTCTCGTGTGTGTGTGTGTGTGTGTGTGTGTGTGTGTGTGTGTGTGTGTGTGTGTGTGTGTGTGTGTGTGTGTGTGTGTGGGCGTAAAACATTTTGGTGGAAGATAGACTGACACTTCACAACATAGATTTTAAAGAATGACAAACTTAAATACATGAACTTATGAAAATCCAATTCTGATTTATTTTCAGAATTATAATGATAATTATTTTCATCGTTATAATAATCAACACTGTTATTACTTCGCAAGTCTTGTAACTTTCTTATTCTTCACAGCCTTGCTTGGCACTTTAAGACCCTGAGGAGGTCCGGCCACCATTGTCAAAGAGCCAGGTCTGTCCTGACCTTGTTTTCCTAGGCTATTGTGAAGTGTATTAATTACCAAGAGGGCGTGGCACTCCAGTTGGCACTCTTCCTGCGACACGTGTGCGCACTTGTCACCTGCGCGTGACTTCTATGGTTCCCCCTAAGCCCGTTTTCTTTCCCCTCGTTATGTTTACATTAATGTTGCAGTTGTTGGTTTTATGGATCCCACTTTTAGTTCAGTATTTTTGATTGCGTTTTTATTTTATTTAATTTCTAAATCCAGTTGTGACCTCCCCGAATTAAGTTATCAGTATTTCTGATTGAGACATGACGTTGCATTTTTTTTCTTGATTTTTAATTGTTTTACATCTTTTACTTCCTCTGAAGATATATATTTTTCTAGCAATTTTATTTTGTTTTTATACATTTTAGAACATCTGAAATCTTGATTTGCCAGTTTTATAAATTAGTCGAGGGTTTATCACTCCCATGACGTATTTCTTTTTTTTACATGTTCTTATTTTCTTTAATCTATTTTACTAATGTGGTACAGGGTGTTATTTTATTATTTTAATTACTTTCCATGTTTTATAGAATTTCTTAGGTTTTAATTTTTTTTTCTGCTTCATCATTTGAATGTTTTATCGATTATTCCTAATCTTTCTTATTTCTGCAATTGGTAAGCCTTTAACATAATTTTTAGTAATAATTTTGTTTTATGAATCATTTTATCATAATTGTGTATTTTATCTGTATTTATTATTTTATATGTATAAAAATGTTTCGTCGTTCCGTGACGTCACGGATCCTGGAGCCTCCAGGACGTGAAACAATAAACAGTGTCAACTGGAATTTTGTCGCGTTTCCATCCCCCTCTCTGCAGCAGCCAGAATCTCAGGTTGTACTGACCCCGTTGTGTTACTTGCCTAGGTACTATTAAAGCTGGACGTGAACCATTTATTGCAGTGATAAAGGCAGACAAGGCGTAAATACAGACGGAAGCCAAAGTGACAGTATATACCCAGTGATGCTCATTTAACTTTTAATTCACGTTTTATTTTTCAAGTTTCCTTTTAATATTTTTTTAGCAGTAATGTTGCAGCAAGTGTTGGTGCTCATTTTTCTTTTGTTTTAACGTAATATTTCCTTTTTTTTAATGTCTGCCTTTCATTTTACGTAGGAATTTATTTTTTTACCATACTTTTAATCAACTCTTACTCTGATTCTACTCTACTCTAACCCTGACTCGTTCTCTTTTCGTTTTCTCACACGTTCTCGCTCATTCTCTCCTCGTTCTCTCGCTCATTCTCTCTCATTCTCTCGCTCATTCTCGCCTCGTCCTCTCGTTCATTCTCGCCTCGTCCTCTCGCTCATTCTCGCCTCGTTCTCTCGCTCATTCTCTCCTCGTTCTCTCGCTCATTCTCGCCTTGTTCTCTCGCTCATTCTCCCCTCGTTCTCTTGCTCATTCTCGCCTCGTTCTCTCGCTCATTCTCTCCTCGTTCTCTCGCTCATTCTCGCCTCGTCCTCTCGCTCATTCTCGCCTCGTCCTCTCGCTCATTCTCGCCTCGTTCTCTCGCTCATTCTCTCCTCGTTCTCTCGCTCATTCTCTCCTCGTTCTCTCGCTCATTCTCTCCTCGTTCTCTCGCTCATTCTCTCCTCGTTCTCTCGCTCATTCTCTCATCGTTCTCTCGCTCATTCTCTCCTCGTTCTCTCGCTCATTCTCTCCTCGTCCTCTCGCTCATTATCTCCTCGTTCTCTCGCTCATCCTCTCCTCGTTCTCTCGCTCATTCTCTCCTCGTTCTATTGCGGAAGGACTCTAGAGAAGGAAAAGCAACACCCTAAATAGATTCTCTTCAACATTTTTTTTTTTATTTCAAGAGGAGTGAACGGGACCCCTGATCTCACTTGGTCCCTAAGCCTCTCCTGCCTCACGGGAGATAATTCGGGCTCCTCTCTACGGATTGGTACCTGGCATTAAGCCGGGAGTATACCTTACAACACAGATATAAATTTTGGTGGCAGCGGCGGGAGGTTTGCTGTCTTGCTAGAGTCCTTCCAGCAATTACGTCCAGCACATTTAGCTACTTTCCGTTAGGTTATGTCAACCTTGTTTGTAGCCTCTTAAGAGGACTTTTGGAGAGCTTTGTTTTATGAATATTGTGCATCTGTAGTGTTCAAGAGCGGCACCCATTTATTTCAGCTTAATCATGTCTCTTGCAGAGATAGTTACATGAACTAATGCCCGCTCGCCCAGCTAGTAGTGACCTTGGCTCTCGTTAGGCATAGGGACACTGTATATATTTCCCCATGTCCATGTTCTAATGCCTTAGTTTAACAGATAAACTGTGTTCAACAACTGTGTGTTTCAGAGTTACTGAATGACTTCGTTCAATGTATCTGTCTGTGTTTTGTACTACCTTGTGTTAAATACCATGTGTTAAGCACCATGTGTTAAGTGCCCTGTGTTAAGCGCCCTGTGTCAAGTGCGTGTTTTGTATTACCTTGTGTTAAGTGCCCTGTGTTAAGCGCCCGTGTTAAGTGCGTGTTTTGTATTACCTTGTGTTAAGTGCCCTGTGTTAAGTGCCCGTGTTAAGTGCGTGTTTTGTATTACCTTGTGTTAAGTTGCCCCGTGTTCGGTGTTGCCCCGTGTTCGGTGTTGCCCCGTGTTCGGTGTTGCCCCGTGTTCGGTGTTGCCCCGTGTTCGGTGTTGCCCCGTGTTCGGTGTTGCCCCGTGTTCGGTGTTGCCCCGTGTTCGGTGTTGCCCCGTGTTCGGTGTTGCCCCGTGTTCGGTGTTGCCCCGTGTTCGGTGTTGCCCCGTGTTCGGTGTTGCCCCGTGTTCGGTGTTGCCCCGTGTTCGGTGTTGCCCCGTGTTCGGTGTTGCCCCGTGTTCGGTGTTGCCCCGTGTTCGGTGTTGCCCAGTATAGTGTCATTTGTGTTCAGTGTGATTGGCATATCATGCCCATTGTCTAGGCCATGCCCGGAAAGCAAGAGAGACATACTCGGAGTAAGAAAGCCCAGTCATTGAGTCAGCCCAGTTCGCGTGCTTCGTCACCAGTGCCAGGACCCTCTGCAGAACAACCTCCAGTCGTTGTTCACGGGTCAAACCCTGAAGTAAGGCAAGCCGTGCTAGTGATGGACCGTGAGATGACTCTGTTTACGGAAATCCTGGAGAAGATCGAGGCCTTATCTAGGGACTTGAAGGATGTGAAGGCGCAGACCCACCAGTTCGCCGAGCGGCTTGCTAGGCAAGAAGAGGCATCGGGTCAGCAGGTGGAAGTGTCCAGTCAGCAGGAGGGAGTGCCTAACCAAAATGTAATGGCTGGTCAGCCCAACCCAGGGGAAGCTCTGAATCTCAGTCCAAGACCTTCTCGGGAAGAGCAAGGTAGAGATGGACAGATTGCCAGGCTACGACGACAGCTTGAAGAAAAGGAAAGGGAGCTTGAGGAAGAAAGGAGGAGGAATCAGGCAAGATCCTCCCAGTTACCAGCACCTCAGCTTTCTAGGCGAGAACATGGGACATACCGTGATCTACCCCAACCTCTTCCACGTAGCCGACCACCTACGCCAGAACGTGTACCACGAGAACATGTTTCAGGTAATGCGAGTGCTCCTCCATTTTGCCAACCTCCATTTGGGAGATCCACCTTGCCCCTGGGGACAGCCCAAAATGTGTCCTATGTCCTCGCGCGGGAATCCATCCCTCACTTCAAGGGGGATACGTCAGCATCAAACCCTTTGAAGAAAAACCAAGAGATTGAAGGCTGGGTACGCTCCATAGAAAACTTGGTAAAACCACCAACAAGTGAAGCCTTCATTCAAGCTGCACGTGCAAATTGCCGAGGCCCAGCAGACCTCATAATCAATTCTCCACTCTTTGATTACATGCAAGACTGGGACACCTTCAAAACAGCATTACGGACCAAGTTTCGAGGAACTTATACAGCAGCCGATTTTTACAAGGTCCTCTATGAGAACAAAATGAGTGCAGGACAGGCTCCCATGGACTTCTACCAACAGCTGGAGGGTTCGGTTTACCAAGGATACCGGGACCATAAGGAAGCCATAGGTGACCCCTCAGAGCTGATACGTCGTGTATTCCTGTCTGGGATTCCACCTTGGCTCAGGGATTTCCTTGCCCTAAAGGAAGACTGCCCACCCTCAAGACTTGCCGAGGCTGCACAAAGAGTCTGGAATTCCCGAAATGGTATAAGGCATAGGGAATCGACTACACGCCACCAGTCTCCGAATGACTTGCCTGTGGGTGACCATTTGGAGAGACGTCACTACCCAGACCGCCCACCTCGCAACCGTGACTTGTACTCCTGTCCTGTTTCAACTGAGCAAGATGAGGTGATGCCATCACACCCTGCTCCAACCCAATGGTGCAACTTCCATCACAGCCACCACCACCGAACTTCAGATTGTCGTGCAGCAGCAGCAGCCGCAATGAGAGCCACAGCCACCAGAAGCTTGACTTGTTTTCGTTGTCGGAGGATTGGACATTTAGCCCGGGAATGTCCCTTTCAGATTGGCCAGAATGGTAGAGCTCCCAGCCCAACTGGCAGCATTGCAGCAGGGAGCAGGAACTACAACCAGCACACAGACGGAGTCAATGATCAGCGTGGTGAGTGCAATGGGTTCTACGGGAAGACCTCTCGTGGAACTCAGTGTTAATGGCAGGACGACATTATGTTTCATCGACACCGGATCTGAAGCCACCCTTGTTAAATCTTCTGCTGCCATCCTGATGGATACCAGTCATAGACCTCGAAGCAGAAGTTCCTCAAAGATACTTCGAGGGGTGACAGGCCAGCCTCTTCATGTTACCTCGGAGCTGACCCTTCCTTTCCACCTGGATGATGACCTTACCGTCTCTCACCAAGTTGCCGAAGCTGACATCTCCTTTCCAGGCGACATTCTCATAGGAATGGATCTTCTTCGACGACTTGACTTCGCTCTTTCTCACTGTGCCACCACAAATAAGGCTGTCCTTGTTCTCGAGGGGAG
The DNA here is from genome assembly GCF_042767895.1 of Penaeus vannamei. Classification (NCBI taxonomy): domain Eukaryota; kingdom Metazoa; phylum Arthropoda; class Malacostraca; order Decapoda; family Penaeidae; genus Penaeus; species Penaeus vannamei. The sequence goes on from NC_091573.1 coordinate 35,804,832, forward strand.
GAGCTTTGCAGTCGTGTACACCGACCACCAGTCCCTTGGAGTCTGTCCTGTCACAAGCACCGACATCCTGCCAACAACACAGAAGGTTGCCAGTGTAGGTGCTGATACTAACAAGGAAAAGGTTCCACTCGTTGATCAGAGACAGAAGTCTCGAGTGGAAGCTGCAGTGCACCTCATCCAGCGTACAGAGATCCCACCCCACTCTGGCTGTTTCCTGCATGGTTGTGTTGCGCGTACTGGTCCTACCGATGGTGACATCCTGGTGACTCCAGCAGTTGCAGAGGCCCTCAACTTACCATACTCCATCACCACAGTCAAGGAACGACAATGTCAGGTGTGGGCTGTGAATCCTTCTTCTCGGCCACTCATCCTCCACAATGGAACTCGCCTAGGCACGGCAGAATACATAGAAGCTGTATACGCCACCGACTCATCAGACCTACCACCTCAAGACCCACCTGTGGAACCTGCTGCCAGGACCAGCAATAACACCTTTGAGGAAGGCTCTCAAGGGGGCGACATGCTTGAGGACGTAGAGTTTGAGTGGGAAGATGATGACTTTGACAGCTTTTATGGAGTACAGGACTTTGGTTGCAGTGACTTGGACATTCTCGATGCTGAATTACCACCCTCATCCGCTCTTGCTACAATTGAAGCTGCAGAATCCTTAGGATCTAAGGCATTTGGAGACAACAGCGACCACCTTTCCTTGAACCTTGCCCATCTGGAAGAAGACCAACGCCTTGAGCTCACAGGCTTGCTCAGTCGTTACAAGGATCTTTTTGATGGTGATGAAGGGACAGTTGGCTTAGTGCCTGGCATCAAGCACAAGATTGAGACTGGTGATGCCAACCCAGTCTGCAATCGACAATGGAGGCTGCCTCAGTCGACACGCCAGACCATCAAGGAGCAGTGTGACTCCATGCTCCATGCTGGTGTAATTGAGCCATCAACATCGCCCTGGCTAAGCCCGGTAGTCCTCGTAAAGAAGAAGGGGGGTACACTGCGCTTCTGTGTCGACTATCGCGGACTCAACGCAGTAACCAAACGGGATGCCTACCCACTGCCCCATATTAGTGAGATGATCGACGAGCTGGGGCCAATGAACATTTTCACTACCCTGGATGCTAGGGCGGCCTACTGGAGCGTCGAAGTAGAGGAGTCAGACAGACCAAAGACTGCCTTCTCTGACGGCTACCGCCTCTTTCAGTTCAGGAGACTCCCCTTTGGATTGTCCACGGCACCAACAACGTTCCAGCGAACAATGAACCTTGTCCTATCTTCTGTGCTGGGGCGTCATACACTTGCATACCTTGATGATGTAATAGTATACAGCCGAAGCTTCTCTCAACACCTCAAAGATCTTGATGAGACACTGCAGCTCCTAACTATGGCGGGTCTGAAGCTGAACCTCCAAAAGTGCCAATTTGCAGCTACCACCATAGACTTTTTGGGCTTTACCATCTCCCCAGAGGGTGTGTCGCCCAACCGTGAGAAAGTGGTAGCCATCTCCAAGACGCCACCACCCCGCACTGTGAGAGAAGTTCGCCGTTTCTTAGGAGCTACTGGCTTCTTTAGGAAGCACATCCCAGGGTATGCAACCATTGCCTCGCCTCTACATCTCCTCCTAAAGAAGGGACAAGCCTGGAATTGGGGTCCAAAACAACAAGCTGCCTTCAACACCCTCAAAGAGAAGCTCACTTCAGCACCTATCCTGCGTCAACCCGACTTCAATCGGGAATTCGAGCTTCACACTGATGCATCCAGTATAGCCTTGGGGGCATGCCTGATCCAGAGAGACAACCAGGAAATTCCACATGCCATAGCCTACTACAGCAGGAAATTGCGTGATCCTGAGTCTCGATATCCTGCAATTGACCTTGAAGCCCTAGCTGTTGTGGAAGGTGTTCGGGTGTTTGACTCCTATCTCTATGGACGCCACTTCATAGTATACACCGATCACCGCCCGCTTGTATACGTTTTCTCCCGGAAGACCAAATCCCCTAGGATGACTCGTTTTGCACATGACTTATCCTTCTACAACTTTACCATCCGATACAAAGAAGGGCCTGCAAACTGTGTTCCCGACTTGCTCTCTCGACAGGTTGCTAAGCTAACTATCACTGAGCTTTCCCCTGAAAAGTTGGCAGAAGAACAAGGAGCTGACCCTCAACTGGCTGACATTCGACGGTACTTAACGGATGGAACACTTCCTAAGAAGAAACTACCACTGCCCTTGAATGACTTCGAGTTGAAAGACGGTGTACTATATCGGCTGAAACACCTCTCAGACCGAATCTGCTACCAGTTGGTCGTGCCGGAAAGCCTCAAGAACTCTGCGTTGAAGGCATCACACCTGCCTCCCCTCGCTTCACATCCAGGTGTACATCGGACATTCCAAAATGCGAGGTCCATGTTTTATTGGCCAAACATGCTGAGAGATGCCCGTAGATATGTCGAAAGCTGTGTGGCCTGTCAGCAATCTAGAGGCAATGCACAGAAGGTCCCCATGGCAGACACGCCATTAGCACAGTTTCCTTTGGAAAGGGTATCAATGGACATAATGGATTTTGGTCCTAGTGTGCCAGTTCGCTGGGCTCTATCCATATTAGACCAGCACTCCCGCTATTTGCAGATTGTTCCGCTTCGAAGAACCACCGCAGCAGCTGTCCACCGAGCATTCATGGACCATTGGGTCACTATCTTTGGCCCGCCCAGAGTTATCCAGACTGACAACGGAGTTCAGTTCACCAGCAATCTCTTTCAAGAACTCACCAAACTAATGCATGCAACAAATCATTATACGATCCGGTATCATCCACAAGCAAATGGCATGGTGGAAAGGACTAACCGTGTCGTTAAGTCAGCCCTCACTGCCCTAGTAAACAATCGCCCAAGAGTGTGGCATCAATTTGTTCCTGAGCTACGCCTGCAAATCAACTCGGCCATCCACCGCACTACTGGTGAACAGCCTCTCTACCTGCTTACCGGCAGGCATGCCAACTTTCCTGTCGGCCTCACCAATGAAGCTGTCTTCGACGAAAACACCAAGCTCCAGGAGCGCCTTCAGGAAGCCCGTCGTGCAGCTGTAGAAGCCTCTAAGGAAGCGCGCCGAATCTACGGGAGGTACTATGACCGTGGCAAGAAGGTGGAGTTTCAGCCTACCGAAGGTGCCCTTGTGTGGTACTATGAGCACCGCCATCGTATGGGAGGTCTTCCTCCTCTCACAGGGAAATGGCGCGGCCCTGCACGTATCCTGAAACGACTTGGACCGGTGTCCTTTGAGATCCAAGACGTCACCACCGAAGTCCAGATGAAGGCTCATCTGAATCACTTGAAAGCTTACTATGCACCAGCCGAGCTTTCATATGCTGCTGACGACGAGGTCGAAGACGACGAGGAAGTCGAGGATAGTGACGATGATGATGCTGAGGCCCCTAACCCAGATGATCCCTGGGTTGCCATGCTGACGTCCATGGTACGGGAAGCAGAGGCCTGTGGCGTCGCTCGAGGAGCTGCAGATGCTGGAGCTGATCTACTCTGAGTTATTTTG
>NC_091573.1:35815884-35818384 GCF_042767895.1 Penaeus vannamei
CTCTCTCTCTCTCTCTCTCTCTCTCTCTCTCTCTCTCTCTCTTCGTATGTTGGTTTATTTTCTCTATTTATATTGCTTCTGTCTGACATTTATTTTCTCTCTCGTTAGTACTTTCTCTCTCGTTAGTACTTTCTCTCTCGTTCTCTCTCTCTCTCTCTCTCTCTCTCTCTCCCTCCCTCCCACTTTTTTTCTCTCTCTCCCTCCCTCTCTCTCTCCCTCCCTCCCTCCCTCCCTCCCTTCCTACCCTCCCTCCCTCCCTCCCTCATTTATCCCATACCCCCTTTCTCTTCTCTCCGGCTCCCCTTCCTTCTCTCTTTTTCCGTTCCAACAATTTATCTTCGCCTGTCCGCGTCATTCCCTTATTTGGTCATGCACGAGACGCTCTCTTTCCTTATGCATTTCCAGCCGCATGATTAGACAAGGCTTATCAAATTGCGCAACAATTTTTATTCCTCATACATTCCCGCACACATCTCCATCCTTTTATCTCTTCGCTTCTTTTATCCTATATCTTTCTTTTTTTTTCTTTTATCTTATCCCATCTCTTCTCTTTAGTATTTTTATTATCTCATTTGGCTTCTTCTTTTTTTATCTCTCTGTTCTAACTTCTAAATGCGTAATATTGTTGCTTATCTTTTATCTCTTGTTCTTTATCTCTCATGTCTTTCTTTTATCTTTCTACTTATCTCTTATTCTATCTCTTCTTTTCCTGCACGATCCACGTCCATTGCAGTTATCATCATTTTTGTGGACAGGAAATTGCATATTAATCTTTTATTCATCAAAAGCAATGTTTCAGAACGTTTTCTTTATTTTTTTTTAGCGGGGGAAGGGGGACTGAAGAGAAAATTCTCGAAAATAAAGAGATGCATATAAGAGGAACACGGATAAAACTCAGCAGTGTGACCTTAAATTATGGGATTTTATTGTTTTCTACTGAGGACTCGCGCTGACTGTGCTGGTTTAGACCGATGCGTTTTGCACATTTGTCCAGTAAAACTCAATAAAGGCAATCACGATTTTTTGATTAGAGGATCAAGATACATACTGAGCGAATGTATATTATATGTTTATGTATATATATATATATATATATATATATATATATATATATATATATATATATATATATATATATATATATATATATACATTTATACATATACTTATTTTTGTTTGCGTGCGTGTGTGTAAATTTCTACACTCACAAGTACACACGCTATGCCTCCTTACTCTTGAACAAGATTACCCCATGGCATTATGCACGAGTTTGACCTCTGACCTACAGACCCTGCGTATCGGGAGAGTTCTGTTAAGGTCATGAAGCAACAGCAACCCTAATTTCACACTATGCAATGCACTTTTATTTTATTTTTTTATTTTTTTTTTTTACTGAAGATAGCTTTGACTTCAAGTTTAATGATAAAAAAAAGCTATTTTGATATCTCGAATGGGCCCCTTGATGGTTTGGAATAATGCGAAAGAGAAAATGAATACACTCTTAAATACAATTGATTGAAGAACCGTGTATTGTAAACTAAGGAGGTATTGAGGAAGGAGACTACATCCTGTGCATAATTTTCTTATTTTTTTCTTAATGGTAATTCATTATTTGGCTGACTTTGCATGTTTTTTTTTTCTTTTCTTTTCTTTTTTTTAACCTGATTGTACAACTAATTGTTTGTTGCCTATATGCTTTAATTGATAATTATGGATGAATTTTCCCTTTTTTCAAACTTTCAACTTGTGTGCAAAAAAAAAAAAAAAAAAGAAATAGAAAAGTTCCGACAAGCATTTGCGATTTTGTGCAAAGAAAAGAGAAATAAAACGCTTTTAAACATCAGCCGTTGATTGAAACGTTTTTTTGGCAATTTTCAGACGCCGTGCATCAGAGAGCGCGATTCTGCAGGACCGGGAAATAGTACGATAGACGCCGGAGGAAATTATTTTCCCTAAAAAAAAAAAAAAAAAAAAAAAATACCTTTATTGCGCTGTCGACTTTCAAAATGTTAGTTTTCGAGATAACAATCGACCGAGTGAGTGTTTTCGGTTCCCCTATCTAGTCGGGTTGCAGAGTAACGTATCAGTATTCAATAATGGTAAAGCAAATGCGATTTTCTCGTTACAAGTCTGCAATATTGCAATGAGACAGTACTACTGCTCCGGTAACATTTGTCAGATACTATACAGTTTTCTCATAAAATATAGATTCCAGCATGACAAGACATATCAGAGCTTGTACATTAACAATCCTTGCATCTTTCTGTTAATTATTATGTAAGCAAACCTTTTTATAGTACGTGTGTGCGATGCTCATAGAACGAGAGAATATTTAATCTAAGTGAGCTGATGAATAATTAAACCAATAAATAAGATACGATGATTAAGGTAGATTCATATCCCAATGAAATTCTCCTTGTCGCAGTATATGTGAGTGTATGTTTAAGGCAGTGGTTCCCAACCTTTTTCCTTCCGTGGCCCCCGACAAATATATGATAAT
>NC_091573.1:35825884-35833384 GCF_042767895.1 Penaeus vannamei
GGATGAGTCAGGGAGACGGGAGAAGGAGGATAAGGGAGAGTAAGGAGAGCAGTGAGGGGAAGTGGGACGGCCTTGTAAGACAAGAGCATGTACATATATACGTGTGAATAAAATAACGTACATGAAACTCGAACCACATCACCCCATTTACCTTCGAGACTGCCATTGGGGTTTCCCTTCCGAGGTAAGCAAGAATATCATATCGTGTTCATGAATTTATTATTTCCTCTTTAAGTTTTAAGAAGGCATTGCGCGGGTCCTCTGGGAATAGGCGTGGCGGAGGAGGCCTAAACCCCTCTTTTTATTTATTTATTTTTTTTCATTTCCTTGCGCCTCTCGGTGTATTACTTTACTCTTTCTTCACCCTTTCTTTCTCTAGTTCTGACGCTGTTTATCCTTAATTAAATAGATGTTTAGATGTTTCTTAAATACCTGTTATTTAATAATGATGTTAGTCTTTCCTTCCGTCTATTACATTATTCTTTCTTCACCCTTTCTTTCTCTATCTCCGACTCTGTTTATCCGTAACTAAATGGATGTTTAAATGTTTCTTAAATACCTGTTTTTTAATAATGATGTTAGTCTTTTCTTCCGTCTATTACTTCATTCTTTCTTCACCCTTTCTTTCTCTATCTCCGACTCTGTTTATCCGTAACTAAAGAGATGTTTAGAGGTTTCTTAAATACCTGTTTTTTAATAATGATGTTAGTCTTTTCTTCCGTCTATTACTTTATTCTTTCTTCACCCTTTCTTTCTCTATCTCCGACTCTGTTCATCCTTAATTAAATGGATGTTTAGATGTTTCTTAAATACATTTTTTTTTTAATAATGATGTTAGTCTTTCCTTCCGTCTATTACTTTACTCTTTCTTCACCCTTTCTTTCTCTATCTCCGACGCTGTTTATCCGTAACTAAATAGATGTTTAGATTTTTTCTTAATTACCTGTTTTTTAATAATGATGTTAGTCTTTCTTTCCTTTTTTGCATATATATATATATATATATATATATATATATATATATATATATATATATATATATATCTTTTTTTCTCGTGTCGATGATCCGTATGTGTGACTTACAATATATATATTTTTCCGGGATTAACAGTCTCGATAAGTAGTTAATAGTTTCGTTAAAGCCTCCAACCCGCTATAACCCGTAGCTCGTCCAGTTTATACAGCCCAGTCGACGCCCATCGTGCACCAGCGGCAATGTCCCTTCCCTGCCTACCACTTCCCGCACGTAGGCAAGTAAGAGCGTGTGTTGGCCAGCACTTAATGCCTCGCCGTTAGCCTGTGACCGAAGCACGGACCTGAGTAATGATTTTCCACTGGCACGTCCGGATGAGAGTGTGAGGGGGTCGCCGCAACAACCGGCCGTCGCTCGCGGGAGATCTGTCGGTCTTAGATGGCAACATCGGGGTTCGATATTGGGACTGGACTGGCTGTTGTTCATAATTTTTCATATTGTTCATATCATCCAGTTCATAATTTTTTATTGAATCCTGTTGGAGTCGATAAGTCTTTCGGTGAGATTATAGTTGGTGCAGAAGCGTTGAGAGAAGATTTATGTGTAATCTGTGTGGTCGCTTGAACATTAGTATTAGTTTCATCATTTATGATTACAGTTGATATTGAATAATGATGATTGATAATTAATTTCTCCTTCATCAGAAGTTAGAACGCATCAAGAGAAAGTGATAATACTAAAGAGAAGAAGCGTTCATCAACATAACAAGAATATTGAAGATTATATACTCTGATGAAGTATATACGAAAAACATACATTCAGACATTCATTTATTTATGAGTCAAGCCTATTAGTTGCCTCAAATACATACAGAATTCTCGAAATGCAATTAAACATCAAACAACCATTTTAATTCTCGGTTTTAAAACATAATTAGCTAATTAAACTTGCAATCGTCAAATACATTACCATTTTTTTCATATATTTTCCTCGCAAATTACTCAATATAAACTACTTCTCTGAACTTAATCTACTCTACTAGAATCTTTCATTACAAGTTGTACGTTACTGAAATATCTTTCCTGTATATGGTATATGGTTTTATTCATTATAATATCCTTACCATTAATGCATTGTTATAATTTCTTAAGAATCGTCATTAAACGAGAATTGGAGCTTCCGAACAAGGGGAAAATAAAGCTAACAAATACCATATAAAAAATATTACAGTATTCGCCATGCTCGGGGACGCAAAACCAGCCACAGTTTGGCGACTTGGGAAACAAAAGCGCAGCGAACTTTGCCTCCAAACAATGCAGGTTTTCCAATACTCAAAATATATTTAACATAAAAGTACTGTTGACTCCGGAAACGCCCAGAAATTGGCGAATGTTCGAGATCACTTGGATATGTTGTTCTCTCGCTAATGCCATTCATGTACTGAATTGAATTAGAATTTGATTGAGCAAATTGACTCGTCTGGCGCTGCCCAAAATTCGCGATTCGGAATAAAACTTAGAAAAAAAAAAGATTAAAGCGTAATCTATTTAAAGCATTAAATTTTCCAGTCTTTTATTTCCTCTCGTCACATTAGGTTCAATTAACAATGGAATACAATAATCTATACCAGAATATGCTTCTGCGTGCACAGAAAGAAGTAGACGTAGATGTGTGTGTGTGTGTGTGTGTGTGTGTGTGTGTGTGTGTGTGTGTGTGTGTGTGTGTGTGTGTGTGTGTGTGTGTATGTAATGTATGTATATATACATATATATATATATATATATATATATATATATATATATATATATATATATATACATATACATATACACATACACATATATATACATATACATATATATATATATACATATACATATATATACATATATATATATATATATATATATACTTATATATATATATATATAAAGTATATATATATATATATATATATATATATATATAAATATATATATATATATATATATATATATATATATATATATATGTACATGCATATGTATATGTATATGTATGTATATATACATACATACATATATGTATATATATAAATATATATATATATATATATATATATATATATATATATATATATATATATATATATATATATGTATATCTATCTATCTATCTATCTATATATATATCTATCTATCTATATAAGCCATCTAATAAAGACGATGTTACCCACTAATACTCCGGCCACAATAACAAAACAAATCTGGGATGTGATTCCCTTCTTCCTCAGAGCACAGATGGTCTGCAACCCTGATTTTCTTGAGACCTGGATAATCAATCCTACCATGAATATCTCAGACGCGAAACGCTGCTGCAGTAGAAGGAACACTTGCTCGAGTTTGCCAGCGGGAACCATCGAGGTTGGAAAGCTATGAAGGAATTCCAGTACAACTTTTCACTCCCTTTCCCCCCAGACACACTTCGGGAAAATTCGCAGTAGTAGACCCCGGGAAAGCTTCGATCTCTCTCTTTTATTTTCCTGTATTCCGCCAATCTGCCTTTCGACTTTTCGGGTCCGAAGAGAACACTTCTTTCTCTATTGAGCATTATCAGTTTATCATTATAGCTTTTCACTCCCTTCCCCCAGACACACTTCGGGAAAATTCGCAGTAGCAGACCCCGGGAACACTTCGATCTCTCTTTTATTTTTCTGTATTCCGCCAATCTGCTCTTCGACTTTTCGGGTCCGAAGAGAACACTTCTTTCCCTATTGAGCATTACCATAACGTGTGCCCTCTGACCTTTTGGCTCGGAGGGGTCCTAAATAATTCACGCGTGTACACATTATGAAACACGGCGGTGTCCTCTGCAGTGCTTGCATACGTTCGCCAAACAGGGGAACAGCAGACGCGTCAAGGAACAGAAGAGTGGCTCCATGACTCTGGGATGAAGCGAGGGATCATTCCAACATACCAAGGGCGAGAAAGAGAGGAAGAGAAAACATACACACGCGAAATCGCAAACGCATATGCCGCATTTTTTTTTCTGTTTTCTTTCCTTATTTTTAAGATCTGCAAGACCTTGAGTTCGCATGAATTCCTCGAGTATATTTTTAGAAGTTGGTTTCTACTGGAGGTTTCATATGGTAAATACATGATAATAAGTCCTCATATTCATACGTATATATTTATTCAACTCTTATCTCAAAGGATGATTAACATTAACACTATTATTCCCATAAGGAAACAATTATTATTGATTACATTAATCATATCCTACATAGAACCAGAACTTGAAGATGATCAATAGTTTATTTTCTGTTTATTACCATTGTTATTAAAAAAAAAACATATGCAAATAATAAATCTAAGCATCGTGCAATTGCCATCATAACCATAATGGATACGCCATTGCAAGATTCATTAATAAATCAAATATACATTAACGCTTAACTCTACGGGATACGAACGCCGGGTTTCACTACTACATGTCAATTACAGGTTCTTTTCAAGTTGAGAAATTGCATAATCATATCATATGATATGAAAAAGTGACAGATAATTGACAGATTATTTTTTAGACAGTTGCCGTTGTTAATTGATCAGTGTCTGTGTAAAAAAAAAAAACATGTCATTCATCATGATGTTTTTAAAATAATGTATATCACGTTGCAGCGTTAAAGGCATCATTTTTATTTATTTATTCATTTGTTTTATTCATTAATTAAAGAAGAGATAATAACGTAGAGATAAGAAGGGGATAAAGATTGAAACCGATTCAGACAACAGTGATAATAACAAAAGTTCTGACAATAACAACAACAAAAATCCGAATACATGAAAACCAATATAGACTATTTACTCATTATCATTTTTATTATTTTACAAACATACTCAAGAAAAAAAAAACAGGCTTGCAATATATACCAACTACTCTAACTACAAAAATCCAAATACATGAAAAATAAAATGAACTATTTACTTATTATCATTAAGTTTAAGTACAGACATACTCAAAATGCAACACAAACAAGAAAAAAACAGGCTTGCAACTACAAAAAATCCGAATACATGAAAACCAAAATGAACTACTTACTTATCATTATTACAAAGTACAAGTTTAAGTACAAACTCAAAATGCAACACAAAAAAAAGAAAAAAAAAAAACAGGCTTGCAATATATACCAACTACTCTAACTACCAAAAATCCAAATACATGAACAATAAAATGAACTATTCACTTATTACCATTATCCCAAAGTACAAACATACTCAAAAATCAAAAAAAAAAGGCAAAAAAAAAAAAGCAAAAAAAAAAAAAAGCAAAAAAAAAAAAAAAAAAAAAAGCAAAAAAAAAAAAAAAAAAAAAAAAAATACAGCCATGCAACTTTCGTATTCATGCAACGGGTCACTTGAAAGGAGAAAGTTCTATGCCAATGGCGCTGGCTAAAAGAGGGCGAGCCGAGTTATTGGGGGAATTTGTCAAGATAAAGTGATTTCTGACACAAATGGCGACTCGGGAGAAAGCGTCCGCGCGGCTGCGAGGAAACAGTCGATAACAGCCGATATGAACAGGAGTACCTTTCGTTTTCCTTTTTTTTCTTTCTTTCGTTCTTTTTTTTTGCTTTTTTCTTTTTTTATTCCTTTTTTATTTTGTTTTTGCTTTCATCTTTTTTGTTTTTCTTTTTTCTTTCTCTCTTTTCTTTTTTCTTTCGTTTTTCTTTTTTTTTCTTTCTTTCTTCCTTATTTTTCTTTCTTTTTCTGACACAAATGGCGCCTCGGGAGAAAACAGTCGATAACAGCCGATAAGACTGGGAGTACCTGAGCGATGCTGGGAGAATGGCCGCTGGGAGCAGTGCTGTTTTTTTCTTTCTTTTTCTTCTTTCTTTTCTTTTTTTTCTTTTTGTCTTTCTTTTCTTTCGTTCTTTCTCTCTCTTTTTTTTTCTTTCATTTTCTCTCTTTATTTTTTCTTTCTTCTTTCTTATTTTCTTTCTATCTTTCTTTTTTTCTTTCTTTCTTGTTTTCTTTCTTTCTTTCTTTTTCTTTCTTTCTTTCTTTCTTTCTTTTTCTTTCTTTCTTTCTGTCTTTCTTTTTCTTTCATCATCATCATCATATTATTATTATTATTGTTATTATTATATTATATCATTATTATTATTATCACCATCATCATTATTGTTATTATCATCACCATAGTAAGGGTTGCATTTTTCTGCCGTTCTTATTAAATTTTTAGGCCGAGCAATTCGTCATATAAGAAAGAACAATATTATTCACTAGACTGAACACATGAAAAATACGAAAATGTAAATAGAAGAGAATCAAATATAAAATAAAGCAAAGAAAATAGATACTTATTGTTTGTTTGTTTGCAGTTGCTTCGAAGTAGATTTAGTTTTTGTTAATAATAATCATCTGGCCTAGAAATGAATTGGTGTTTTTGGCGTTTCTTCATTAATATTTTTATTTTATTCATCGTAAATATGTAAATGAGTGGCGGGAATCAAGGTCATCATTGTCATCATTATTAATATTACTATGATCATTGTCATCATTATTATTCTCTTTATTAATAATATCCTTATTGATCATTGGTATGTAATATTTATGATTTTTAGTTCTATCATCATAATTGCTATTAGTTGCATTATTATTCATAAGTCATAATCATTATTATCGTCGTGTTCACCAGTATCATAATTAATTGAATGTAGACATAATTCTATATATTCTTGATAATTTTGATTTTCTTCTGCTGTTTTTTGTATTTTGTTTTCTTGTTTTATTATTCATCAATTATTCTTTTAAGTGTTGATATTAGTTATCATTATTATCATTATTATTATCCCCTGTTTTATTATTCATCAATTACTCTTATAAGTGTCGATATTACAGTTATCATTATTATCATTAACGCTGTAACTTGCTTTTGGTCGCATTTGAAAGTGCACTGCAAATCCCTGATCACACGCATTACCGAAAAAAATGACTGTATTTTTCCAATTTCCTGTGTAAGTTGGCACTCATTGCACAGCGTGTGAAAATGATCTGCAATTTCACAAATGACTCAGGTATGATATTGTTTACTCTTTATTTAAGAAAGATAACATTGCTTTTCATACAATTTGTTTGCAGATGCTGGTAATTCTTGGTATTGTTGTTTTTCATATTAAAAGTATTATAACTATTATCATTACCATTACTGTGATCATTCTTATACTTATAATCATGATTTTTATTATTATTACTTTATCATTCTTATCATTATGATCAACATTATAATAGTTATCATTATTTTGATTATTACTATGATTATCATCATCATAACTTTTATCATTATTATTATTCAGATTATTACTTTCAGCATGATAATATGATTATCATCATTATTTCGTTATTATTATTGCTATTGTTAATAATAATAATATTATTATTATTATTATTATTATTACTTTTGTTATTATTGTTATCATTATTATTATTATTATTATTAATAAATTATTATATATTACTACTATTATCATTATTTTCAATACTGTTATCATTA
>NC_091573.1:35853384-35860884 GCF_042767895.1 Penaeus vannamei
TATATATATATATATATATATATATATGTATGTATGTATGTATGTGTGTGTGTGTGTGTGTGTGTGTGCGTGTATGTGTGTGTGTGTGTGTGTGTGTGTGTGTGTGTGTGTGTGTGTGTGTGTGTGTGTGTGTGTGTGTGTGTGTGTGTGTGTATCCATGCACATATAAACACATATAAATATGTGTGTTCTTAAAGATCTTTTTGCATGGTCGATATCTTGAGTAAGGTTGATTTGTAAATAGACATCCAGTTTTCCTTCCCCTTTCTTTAATTTCCAGTATTTTTTTTTTCTTTTTGTAATATTGAAGATGGTAATGAGGAAAACGAAGACGAAAATGATGACTGATAATGATGAGTAATGATGCTGATTTTGATGATGCTGTTGATAAATGTTATGGAATATGACGATGACTAAATATAATGTTACATGCTCTGTTTTATTGCAAAGAAAGGGGAAGATCATGGCGCGGGAGGTAGGGGGGGGGGAGATAAATGCAATGATGCAATAAGAAAACGATTATCTTTAAATTGAAGTGAAACTAAATTCCATAGAAATTAAAAGTTAAATTTGTTGTAGAGTTGGGAAGTCGCCATTAAAACAATTATCCTACTTTTGTTCCCTTAGCCGAACTAAAAATAATACATACAAAGTACTGAAAACCAATTGCTTATTTATGTACATGTACGTGCCGTTTCCTCCACCCCGGATATTACGTAAATTGAGATAAGTCATAAAGTTTATTTTCGGGAAACTGCTGAGGAAATATGATAGAGAAAATCACCATATAATCATCATCCTTTAGAGTTTAGATCTATTTATCTATCTATTTATTTTGTATTTCAAAAAATATTTGTTGATATTTTGTGTTCTATTGGACTCTCAAAAGGGGTAACTCCTAAAGGTATCGCAACATTTAGAAAGTCAAATGAAAGGACATATCACTTCTGGTATCTTTAATTGTTCCATATCTCTCCCAGAAGCATAGACCATTTTTATCATTACGAAAACACACAAATGTAGATACCTTTAGCATGAATGCAAGATCTAAATAGAGTCCAAACTGCCGTATCTGTGAATTGAAATTAAATGAAACTACCTCATGAAAAATCGCAACTTGAACACACTTATTAAAAGCACACTTATTCTACTTATTCCGATGCAGGTGAATACTTTCACTTTTGACACTTCTGTAGCGGAAGAAAGATCCCCCACCTCGTACGGAGCCGCCGCATAAAAGGACACGTCTCGTCAGCCAAAGGGAGAGAGACGGCTGACACATGGGGCCAGCTCATCAGCACTAAGCCTCAGCACCAAGGGAGATGGCCTTTCTTGGGCTTTCACATCTACCTTCAGCAGTAAACCCACAAATGCCAAGACTCCTTTCATTCACGTGCGCTAAAAACACATTCTCATGTTCATATCTGGTGGTAAGCTGTGGTCTTATGTTCACATCTGATGACAGTGTATGTATATATATATATATATATATATATATATATATATATATATATATATATATATATATATATATATATATATATATATATATATTATGTATACATATATACACACACGCATACATATTTGTGTACATGTATATACATACATACATGCATATATGTATGTCTGTATGTGGATAACAGTATATATGCTTCTTCTTTTTGATTTACGAATTGAATTAAATATTTCATAACCCATATCTCTCTTTCGCTTTTCCTTCATCTCTATTCCTTGTCTTCATTTTCGTTTCCATCACCTATTCTTCCCGGAATATTGTCTCTCATGTCCATTTATTGTTCTATTTATGATCTTTCAGTCAGGTTCTTTATCCGTGAATAAATATTCCCGTCCCTGTGAGAGTTTTTGTTTTCTCTCCCCAATTCTACCTTTATTTATTCACCAATTGATTTAAGATTTACGGCCTTTGATGGGAAAGTCATTATTTATTGTCATATTGTCTCTTTTTTTTTTTCTTCTTGCATTAATTTTGTAGGACAATAACTTTTTTCTTTACTTCCGGTCACCCTTTTTCCCACTTCTTTTCCTTCTTCCTTCGTATACACGTTTCTCTCTTGTCTACGATATTTTTTTCTCTCTTTTTGTTGTCTCCAATATTTTTTTTCTCTTTCTCTTGTCTGCAATATTTTTCTCTCTTGTCTGCCGTATTTTTTCTCTTTCTCTTGTATGCGATATATATATATATATATATATATATATATATATATATATATATATATATATATATATATATACATACATATATATATATATATATATATATATATATATATATATATATATATATATATATATTATCTTTTTCTCTTGTCTGCGATACTTTTTTTCTCTTTCTCTTGTCTGCAATATTTTTTTTCTCTCTCTTTCTCTTGTCAGCGTTATATATATATATTTTTCTCTTTCTGTTGTCTCCAATATTTTTTTTTTTTTCTCTTTCATTTTCTCTTGTCTGCGATATTTTTTCTCTCTTTCTTTTTCTCTTGTCTGCGTTATATATATATTTTTTCTCTTTCTCTTGTTTGCAATATTTTTTCTCTCTCTTTCTTTTCTCTGCGATATTTTTTCTCTCTTTCTCTTTCTCTTGTTTGCAATATTTTTTCTCTCTCTTTCTTTTCTCTGCGATATTTTTCTCTCTTTCTCTTTCTCTTGTTTGCAATATTTTTTCTCTCTCTTTCTTTTCTCTGCGATATTTTTTCTCTCTTTCTTTTCTCTTGTTTGCAATATTTTTTTCTCTCTCTTTCTTTTCTCTGCGATATTTTTTCTCTCTTTCTCTTTCTCTTGTCTGCAATATTTTTTCTCTCTCTTTTCTCTGCGATATTTTTTCTCTCTTTCTCTTTCTCTTGTTTGCAATATTTTTTCTCTCTCTTTCTTTTCATTGCGATATTTTTTCTCTCTTTCTCTTTCTCTTGTTTGCAATATTTTTTCTCTCCCTTTCTTTTCTCTGCGATATTTTTTCTCTCTTTCTCTTTCTCTTGTTTGCAATATTTTTTCTCTCTCTTTCTTTTCTCTGCGATATTTTTCTCTCTTTCTCTTTCTCTTGTTTGCAATATTTTTTCTCTCTTTCTTTTCTCTGCGATATTTTTCTCTCTTTCTCTTTCTCTTGTTTGCAATATTTTTTCTCTCTCTTTCTTTTCTCTGCGATATTTTTCTCTCTTTCTCTTTCTCTTGTTTGCAATATTTTTTCTCTCTCTTTCTTTTCTCTGCGATATTTTTTCTCTCTTTCTCTTATTCTTGTTTGCAATATTTTTTCTCTCTCTTTCTTTTCTCTGCGATATTTTTTCTCTCTTTCTCTTTCTCTTGTTTGCAATATTTTTTCTCTCTCTTTCTTTTCTCTGCGATATTTTTTCTCTCTTTCTCTTTCTCTTGTTTGCAATATTTTTTCTCTCTCTTTCTTTTCTCTGCGATATTTTTCTCTCTTTCTCTTTCTCTTGTTTGCAATATTTTTTCTCTCTTTCTTTTCTCTGCGATATTTTTCTCTCTTTCTCTTTCTCTTGTTTGCAATATTTTTTCTCTCTGTTTCTTTTCTCTGCGATATTTTTTCTCTCTTTCTCTTATTCTTGTTTGCAATATTTTTTCTCTTTCTTTCTTTTCTCTCCGATATTTTTTCTGTCTTTCTCTTTCTCTTGTTTGGAATATTTTTTCTCTCTCTTTCTTTTCTCTGCGATATTTTTTCTCTCTTTCTCTTATTCTTGTTTGCAATATTTTTTCTCTCTCTTTCTTTTCTCTGCGATATTTTTTCTCTCTTTCTCTTATTCTTGTTTGCAATATTTTTTCTCTCTCTTTTCTCTGCGATATTTTTTCTCTCTTTCTCTTATTCTTGTTTGCAATATTTTTTCTCTCTCTTTCTTTTCTCTGCGATATTTTTTCTCTCTTTCTCTTTCTCTTGTTTGCAATATTTTTTCTCTCTCTTTCTTTTCTCTGCGATATTTTTTCTCTCTTTCTCTTTCTCTTTTCTGCAATATTTTTTCTCTCTTTCTTTTCTCTGCGATATTTTTTCTCTCTTTCTCTTTCTCTTTTCTGCAATATTTTTTCTCTCTTTCTTTTCTCTGCGATATTTTTTCTCTCCCTTTCTTTTCTCTGCGATATTTTTTCTCTCTTTCTCTTTCTCTTGTTTGCAATATTTTTTCTCTCTCTTTCTTTTCTCTGCGATATTTTTTCTCTCTTTCTCTTTCTCTTTTCTGCAATATTTTTTCTCTCTTTCTTTTCTCTGCGATATTTTTCTCTCTTTCTCTTTCTCTTGTTTGCAATATTTTTTCTCTCTCTTTCTTTTCTCTGCGATATTTTTTCTCTCTTTCTCTTATTCTTGTTTGCAATATTTTTTCTCTCTCTTTCTTTTCTCTGCGATATTTTTTCTCTCTTTCTCTTTCTCTTGTTTGCAATATTTTTTCTCTCTCTTTCTTTTCTCTGCGATATTTTTTCTCTCTTTCTCTTATTCTTGATTGCAATATTTTTTCTCTCTCTTTCTTTTCTCTGCGATATTTTTTCTCTCTTTCTCTTTTTCTTGTTTGCAATATTTTTTCTCTCTCTTTTCTCTGCGATATTTTTTCTCTCTTTCTCTTATTCTTGTTTGCAATATTTTTTCTCTCTCTTTCTTTTCTCTGCGATATTTTTTCTCTCTTTCTCTTTCTCTTGTTTGCAATATTTTTTCTCTCCCTTTCTTTTCTCTGCGATATTTTTTCTCTCTTTCTCTTTCTCTTGTTTGCAATATTTTTTCTCTCTCTTTCTTTTCTCTGCGATATTTTTTCTCTCTTTCTCTTATTCTTGTTTGCAATATTTTTTCTCTCTCTTTTCTCTGCGATATTTTTTCTCTCTTTTTCTTATTCTTGTCTGCAATATTTTTTCTCTCTCTTTCTTTTCTCTGCGATATTTTTTCTCTCTTTGTCTTTCTCTTGTTTGCAATATTTTTTCTCTCCCTTTCTTTTCTCTGCGATATTTTTTCTCTCTTTCTCTTTCTCTTGTTTGCAATATTTTTTTTTCTCTCTTTCTTTTCATTGCGATATTTTTTTTCTCTCTTTCTCTTGTCTCCTCTTCCTTTATTTGCTTTTGTCGCAGGAAGATGATTAGCATCCGTTCCGCGAAACGTGAGAAGGATGAGTCGCTAATTTGCAGACGTTTGTGCCACTTTCTCGTCACTTCCTCGCTTCCTCCCTTTTGTGAAGGAAGTTCCTGTCTGTCTTCCTTTTGTCCTTCGTTTTTTTTTTCCTTTTTTATTTTTTTGTCTTTTTTTTTTTTTTGTCTTCCTTTTTTGTATTCCTTGTGTCCTTCTTTTTTTGTCTTCTTTTTTTCTTTTCTTTTTTGTCTTCCTTTTGTCCTTTTTTTTTGGTCTTCTTTTTGTCCTTCTTTGTCTTCTTTTTGTCCTTTTTTGTCTTCCTTTTCTCTTTTGCTTTTTTTTGTCTTCCTTTTTTTTGTTTTCCTTTTGTCCTTTTTTTGTCTTCTTTTTGTCCTTCTGTTATCATTATTTCGTAATAGGTGCGTCCTTTTTCTTTCTGTTTATCTTACCGTCTATCTGTCTCTGTCTCTGCCATAGTGTGTTCCTTCGTCTATGTCTCTATCTGTTTCATTTTTCATTTTCTATTTTTCTCTTTCTTTGCTAATGCATATCTTTCTATGCCTCGGGCACTCCAAAAGAAACACCCCCTCTCCCCCCAAAAAAAAATAAAAATAAGGAAAAAAAATAATTATCATAATAAAAATAAGAACATAATTATGATATCACAATTATGATAGTATTAACTGGGAATTATGCATTATCACACGATGCAATGAAGATGAAGATAATTAATTTAATCTATTACTGACTGGAATAAATAATTTCTCTCTCTCTCTCTCTCTCTCTCTCTCTCTCTCTCTCTCTCTCTCATTATATATATATATATATATATATATATATATATATATATATATATATATATATATATATATATATATATATATATATATATATATATATATATATATATATATATATATATATATATGTGTGTGTGTGTGTGTGTGTGTGTGTGTGTGTGTGTGTGTGTGTGTGTGTATGTATGTGTGTGTGTGTGTGTGTGTGTGTGTGTGTGTGTGTGTTTGCATATATATACATACATACATATATACACACATATGCATACAGATTTCACATAAACATCCACTGATTCAACATACTTCCTCTTTCACTCATCTTCCCCCACCGTCCAACCCTCTCTGCTTCTCCCAGTGCATGCTCGCCCCTCTGACGGCAGCTGATGATAGCCCATAATCATGACGTATTATGGAGCTCTTGGTCAAATTAATCTGACTCAGCTTCTTCCTAAAGCTTTTCTCTGTGAAGCTTCTTCGTCGGGCTCTCTCAGGTAAGAGCGGGCGCAAGATCTTCAAGAGGGGAAAGTGGGTCGTAAGATGATACATTACATTGGAGAGTGCAAAGTGAATGCAGGTCATAGGCGTTATAATGTACTGTCTTATTGTTATTGTTAAGGAAGGGAGTAAAAAAAAAGAAAAAAAGAGGAAGAAAGAAAGGAAAGAAAAAAGAAATAAAGAAAAAAGAGAGAAAGAAAGAAGGAAAAAAAAAAGAAAGAAAGAAAAAAAGAGAAAGAGAGAAAGAAAGAAAGGAAAGGAAGAAAGAAAGAAGAAGAAAAAAAAATAAAAGAGGAAGAAAGAAAGGAAAGAAAGAAAAAAGAAGGGAAACAAGAAAGAAGGAAGAAAAAAAAGAATGAAGGAAAAAGGAAAAAAAGAAAGAAAAAAATGAATAAAGAAAGAAAAAAGATAAAGAAAGAGAAAAAAGAAAAGAAAAGAAAAACATAACACCATTAATCAGGTACAAACAAGAGTTAAAATTTCTACAGGATAATATGCTGCTTAAAAAAAAAAAAAAAAAACAGAAAATAATATCTATGTAAACCACCGCCTGCATGGTGATATACCTTCATATACTGTCCTAATTATAGGTTATTTTATGCAAGTTTCCCTTCCTAATCAACTTGGAGAAATCTGTTTTGTAAATGTCCTGTGATTAATGGAGTCCTTGGGAACATCCTCAGGCTCTCCAGAGAAATTTTCAATTAACCTTCAACTACAGGAGTCCTTGAATCTCTTATTTTCTATTCTCTCTGGATATCATCGTAATTAATTGAGTTCGAGTTCGTTTTTAATCAGATATTATCTATCCCTTCCATACTTATGGGACGCCGAATTCTAATGGCGTTTTCGAGTCATTTGTCCTTTTTTCTCTCTCTCTCTCTATTGATTCTCTGTCTCTGTCTCTCGTCCGCCTTCATTCTCTTTCTGTGTGTCTGTTTCTGTCTTTCTCTTTTTCTTTCCTTTTGTCTCTCTTTCTCTCACTATATCCCCTTTCGATCACCTTACCTCCCTCTTCCCTTGCTCTCTCTCTCTTCGTCTTCTTCCCCACTCTTCTCCCTCTTCCCTGCCTTCTTCTCTCTCTCTCTTCTTCTCCTCCTCTTCTCTCTTTCTTATCTCCCTCCTTCCTTCCCTCCC
>NC_091573.1:35865884-35870884 GCF_042767895.1 Penaeus vannamei
CCACGTTCTTCATCCAGTATTTTGCTTCGTCCATAAACTCGCGCAGTCTCCCCTCTGAACCCCGACAGGCTGCAACTGCCGCCTCGTGTGAGCAACTCTAAACTGCCTCGACAGAAGTTACGGCGAGCAAGATTTAATCAGGGTTTTGTAGAAGGGGAATGACTCATTAACCGGCGATGAGAACTTTGGCCAAAGTTAAGGGACTTAATCCACGGCCGAACGGAGAATAAAGCTGCACATAAACCGGATGAGGTACAAAGAATTTCTCTTCTGCTGGGAAAAATAGGAGAAAGAAAGGGGCATATTTTGAAATGTTGTTTCTCGTTTGACTCACGTATTAGCCGTGCACGTGCGACGAGTGAGAATGTGGAGTGATGGATGGCCAATAATAGCTCATTCGCTTATTGTCATCATCTACTCTCTCTCTCTTTTTCTCTCTTTCGCTCTCTCTCGCTCTCGCTCTCTCTTTCTCTCTCTCTCTATCGCTCTCTTTCGCGCTATCTCTCTCTGTTTCGCTCTCTTTCTCTCTCCCTCTCTCTCTCTCTCTCTCTATCTCTCTCTCTCTATCCCTCTATCCCTCTCTCTCTCTCCCTCTATCCCTCTCTCTCTTTCCCTCTCTTTCGCTCTCTTTCTCTCTATCTATCTATCTGTATCTCTCCCTCTCTCTATCTATCTCTCTCTCTCTCTCTCTCTCTCTCTCTCTCTCTCTCTCTCTCTCTCTCTCTCTCTTTCGCTCTCTCTCTCCCTCTCATCACAATCCAAATTGCCCTATTAACCTACTTTATTACCTTTATTAACCCCGTCATATTACGAAGTTCCCCAAATATAAATCTTAATTGCCTTCGCAGTTAGAGAAATCACAAGGACTAAACCCCCCGCACCCCCCCTCTCCCCACCCCCCCTCTCCCCCCCCTCGCCTCCTTTCCACTTTCCCGGTCCTGAAGGCAACGTCTCGGACGCCACTGCACAGGCGGACTCTCCTCGGACGCCACTGCACAGGCGGACTCTCCTCGGACGCCACTGCACAGGCGGACTCTCCTCGGACGCCACTGCACAGGCGGACTCTCCTCGGACGCCACTGCACAGGCGGACTCTCCTCGGACGCCACTGCACAGGCGGACTCTCCTCGGACGCCACTGCACAGGCGGACTCTCCTCGGACGCCACTGCACAGGCGGACTCTCCTCGGACGCCACTGCACAGGCGGACTCTCCTCGGACGCCACTGCACAGGCGGACTCTCCTCGGACGCCACTGCACAGGCGGACTCTCCTCGGACGCCACTGCACAGGCGGACTCTCCTCGGACGCCACTGCACAGGCGGACTCTCCTCGGACGCCACTGCACAGGCGGACTCTCCTCGGACGCCACTGCACAGGCGGACTCTCCTCGGACGCCACTGCACAGGCGGACTCTCCTCGGACGCCACTGCACAGGCGGACTCTCCTCGGACTTTTCAAATTGACCTCCGTGGTATGGACTCTTCTTCCATGCGAGATTCGAGAATGTGAATTGGTGTGATTTATTATTATTATTATTTTTTTTATATTTGCCTTTTCTTTTTCTTCCTTCTTTATTTTCACATGTGTCCCCCTGTCTCTATATTTTCTTTGCCTCCTCTTTCTCCTCTCTTTTATGTCTTAACCTTCTTTTTCTTTTTTCATGCGAGAATTGAGAATGTGAATTGGTGTTTTTTTTTCTATATTTACCTTTTCTTTTTCTTCCTCCTTTATTTTCTCATGTTTTCCCCTGTCTCTATATTTTCTTTTGGCCTTCTCTTTCTCCTTTTTTTTTATGTCTTCACCTTCTTTTTCTTTTTCCATGCGAGATTTGAGAATGTGAATTGGTGTGATTTATTTGCTTTTTTCTTTCTTTCTATATTTACCTTTTCTTTTTCTTCCTTCTTTATTTTCTCATGTTTTCCCCTGTCTCTATATTTTCTTTTGGCCTTCTCTTTCTCCATTTTTCTTATGTTTTCCCCGCTCTCTATATTTCTTTTGCCTCCTCCTTCTCCCTTTTTTTTATGTCTTCACCTTCTTTTTTCTTTTTCTTGCTTCATTTTTTCTTCTTCCTTCGCCCCTTTTCTCCTTCTCGAATCAAAACGCACCTCCATTCATATGCATGATCGCCCGGGAGATTTATTGGAATTTTGTTTGTCTCCCTTTTTCGTCTGAAAACTGTATTTGCATAAAAAAAGGATTTTATTAAAGCAAAGAGAAATAGAATAGCGATGCCTTCCTCGCTCTTCGCATAATCTGACACGGAAATCCTCATTTATTACAATTATCCGGAAAACCAGAACATAGGATAATTATTCTCCATAAAGCATAAAAAAGAAATAAATAAATAAAGAAAAAAACTTGCAGGAGATAGCGATAATTATTCTCCATAAACCATTAAAAAGACAAAGACAAAAAAAAAAGTAAAAAAAAAAAAACAAAGAACATACTACTACTACTAATAATAAATAAATAAAAAACATCCTGTCAGCAGATAGCGACAGAAAACATACGGGGCCCCATGAACCAGGCGGGGTAAACGGGTAAGAATTCCGACGCCCCCCCTAAAAATCGGTTTCAAATAAAAAAGGGGAATTGCCGAGAACTTAGCGGCGGAGGCGGAGGAGCACCTGAAGGCGTCCCACAGACCGGCCGGGAGAACATCAATCACGAAGGAGACTTGCGTTCTTGCGAGCCGGTCTGTCTGCTTGTCCGGACGCCGTAATGGGTCTGTAGCCGCTGTGTGGGATGGTGGGTGGGTGCGGGGAGGGGAGGAGGGGGAGGGAAGGAGGGAGGGTGGGAGGGAGGGAGGGGAGTGGAAGGGAGGGAAGGGGAAAGAGGTAGGGTGGGAGGGGAGGAGGGAAGGGGAGGGAGGGGGAGGGAGAGAGGGAGGGAAGGGGAGGAGGGGAGGGGGGAGAGGAGGGTGGGAGGGGAGGGGAGGGGAGGAGGGAGGAAGGAGGGGAGGGGAGGGGAGGGGAGGAGAGGAGGGAGGGGAAAGGAGAGGATAGGAGAGAAAGAGGGGGTTGGAGGATAGTGTGTGTGTGTATGTGTGTCTATATCTATCTCTATATATGTACGTCTATCATTTCTCTCTCTCTCTCTCTCTATCTCTCTTTCTCTCTATGTCTCTCTATATATATATATATATATATATATATATATATATATATATATATATATATATATATATATATATATATTTACCTATATATATATATATATATATATATATATATATATATATATATATATATATATATATATATAAACAAGTATGAATACCTATATATATATAGATATATATATATATATATATATATATATTTATATATTTTTATACATATATATGTATGTGTGTGTGTGTGTGTGTGTGTGTGTGTGTGTGTGTGTGTGTGTGTATAGATAGATAGATAGATATACCCTTCCATAAATAGAATGACAAGTAAATCTTTTGCAAGTAACCCTCGAAGGAAAGTCAGAAGCCACGCTCCGGAACCGTGCAAGAGCCTCCTTGCTGCTCTCAGGTAGCTTTCTCTTCAGATTCCATTTCACTTTCGACTCCAAAATGAAATCGCACTCGACCAAGTCAGAGCCGTTCGGAAGACGAGTCGCCAATCCGACCTCCTTGCCTTCTCGGAATGGCGGTGTTGGGGCAGCTTTGTAAGCAAGGGATTTGTAAAAGGGGGTCTTTTTGGGTCGCCATGGAGTTGTTGGTGTTCGGATGACTCTTCCTGCGGCTGAGGAGATTGGCCGAGCAATCTTGTGCTTATTTTAGGACACTGATATCACACCATCCCTGTTACGAGTCTTATGATAGTGTAATCTGGTGTACTGTGCAGCAAAAAAAAATTATGATTGGGGAGAGTCCTAGAAATGGTTACCTTTGTTATAGAAACTTCAGGTAGAAACATTCACTCTGGTCATACTCGAATGTAACATATTAACAGTGCTCAGATCAGCGCTTGTATTCCGCATATGCTTTTTCTACCCCAGACTTACTCTCATTTACTCATTGACGACAAGCTGTGAGACACCCAATATGCATTAATACTTTAGACCAGATGATCCTGCATGAGGCTATAGCTGCAGATGAAACAATCCTCAAATGATAATATAAGTAAGGAAGGTCATGGCTGCGTATAAAGTCGCATACGAATTGATGCAAAATTTCCGTTAACCCTACGTTCTATAAGGTTACATGAAATTCTCTTGAATGTTATGGCCATTCATTTTCTTTGGTAAGTACTATCCCTATCTACACTGACATGCTTGCATTAAACTCTAATATTCTTTAATAAGTTTTCTATTTTTACAACTTAATTACTTTGAATATTCTTTCAATTATATTTAACACTCTTTGGTTACATTTATGACAAGGCAATGGTTTCACTGCAACAAATTCCGTGAAGTAAAAACAGTCCCCAGGAAGTGGGAATCTCCGTGCCACCGCGAGAGTAACTCCGAACGGGTTTTGACAAAGTTAAGAAACCTTGACGGTGAAGGCTTTTGGAAAGCTCTTGCAGACATGCCCACACACTCATGTACGTGTATTAGAGCACATGCACATATTTGTATACATGTATAAGTGAATGCCCATGCACGTTTATATTCACCAACACACGTAGTCATATGCATACGGTCAGACACACATAAGCACAAATATCTCTTTCTCTCTCTCTCTCTCTCTCTCTCTCTCTCTCTCTCTCTCTCTCTCTCTCTCTCTCTCTCTAATCTCTCTCTCTCTCTAATCTCTCTTTCTCTCTCCACACATACAGCACACACACACAAAATCGCACAAACATTCTCATACATTCACACGCATGTATTTATTATTACCATTACTTCTTTACAGTTTATTAATTCATTTCAACTTCTTTGCAATTAATAAATTTATTTTGTTGAGAAATACGACTGCATAGCAAAGAGAACGAGGTCGAATTCGCCGAGGTCCCCCTTCGCTTCGTGAGGTAGTATTTTCGCTTCTCGTTTCAGTGACCTCGGTC
>NC_091573.1:35873384-35875884 GCF_042767895.1 Penaeus vannamei
CCATTATCATTATTGTTATCATAGCGCTTATCATTGTTTTCATTATCCTTATTATTATTATCATTATCACTATTATTATTATTGATAATGTTACTACAATTATCATTACTATTGCTATCAATACTATTATTATTATCATTATGATGATGATATTATAATTAATCATATCAATATTGTCACAATTATCATCATAACTATCATCATTATAATTATCATTATTATCATTACTATTAGTAAACCAGCCATGCGGGTTGCAATACAGCACAACTTGATGCTGGACTCAAGCTCGAGTAAGTGGTGAAGTAAGTAAGTAAGGAAAGTAAGTAAGTTGGTTACAGGAAAGGGATCCGACCGTAATATTTTTGGCGACACAATAAACAGTAATCGTGAATAGTTAATAGTACAAGGCCAGGGCGTTCCTTGCTCACGCGAAGGCCTCGACTGATTCCCCGATGAATAGACAATGGCTACCGTGTCAAGGATGGACGTGGCGAAGGAAGAGAGTCCATGCGATAAATATTGGGAAGTTTAATATTGGTAGCATGACCGGGCGGAGTAGGAAAGTAGCAGACGTTACGGAGAGAAGGAGAGAAGGAAATTGGATTTTCTTGACGTGCAGGAAACAAAGCAGAGGATATTGGCTGTGATTATGAGTTGCTATATAGTGGAGCTGGTGAAGGATAAAGATGAGGGGTAGGAATTGTCCACAAGAAAAGAAAATATGGTGGGCTTTGCAAGGTAAAATGACGGAAAAATGGAAGTAAAACTGACGTGGGTAGGTAATACCTTGAATGTTGGAAGTGCAGTGCAGTGAGGATGAAGTCATGACATCAATGGAAATAGAAGAAAGGCCAGTCATACGAGACGATTCACATGGACACATTGGATACAATCGTGAAAATATCAGTAGAATCCAGTGAGGACATAGCATGGGAAAGGAGAATCAATAATAGATTTTGCATTGACATTTGACATGGCAATAAACACCTTCACAAATCATGTGACATACAGTTGTGGAGGAAGACAGACAGATTTTGCAGTATGCAGAAGGATTTATTTGACAGAAGTGAAAAAATAGGATCATTAAAGGAGAGAGCTTAGCACGTAGCACAGGCTAGTGGTGACATATTTCTTTAAAAGAAGAATTGGATACGGGAAAAAGACAGCCCAACCCAAAATAAAGTGATGATTAGACGAGCAAGAGACTAGAGAGAGACGTAAGGGAATAGTTCTTAGGAATATTAGATTGCCAGAGTGTGTTAACATCTGGTGGAAAATAGGAAATGATTCTCAGAACAGGAGAAGAATTATTGGGGAAGACATATGGTAGAAGACCACCGAATGGGAAGGAGAGCGGGTGGTGGAAACTTAACTCCAAGAAAAGAACAAAAGGAAAAAGGAGGAATAGCTTACAATGCAAACAAATCTGAGGAAAATCGGTTATCATGGAAAAATGCAAATAAAGAAGCAAAAAAGGAAACATACAAAAAACAAAACAAAACAAAAAAATCAACGGCCATTGCAATGGGTGTGTACTATGAAAATGTTAGAGACACCTGCAGGCCAAAAGAGTATATACAAAATGCGAAAAGCAGAGACAAAGGTTCAAAGGATCTGACACACATGACAGATCAAGGACGAAAGAGGAAGAGTTTTATCAAAAGAGGAAATCATAATAGCTAAATGGAAAGAATATTTTGAAAAGTTACTAAATGAAAACCTCAGAAGAATAAAAGGAGATGGAAACCCACACAAAAGAGTAGTTCAGGATATCAGCAGAGAAGTTAGAATGACACGATAAAAAGGAGAAAGGAAAAGCAGGCAACCTTGATTAAGTGTTTAGAAAGGGAGGGAAGAGACATTCTGTGGGACTTCATGTGCAAGATACATAGGCAAGAGCGAATGCCAGATACGTGAAGAAATAGCCCAGTGGTCCCGATCTACAAAGGAAAAGGTGATAATCAAGAGCATGGAAATTTTAAGCCACAAAACTAATATCACATACAAAGAAAATATATGAGAGGACTATAGAAGGAAGACTGAGGACGGAAAACCTCAATATGTAGAGAACAATTTGGTTTTAGGACCGGAAAGAGCACGATTGATGCGAAATTTGCATTAAGGCAGACTCACTCACACTCTCTCTCTCTCTCTCTCTCTCTCTCTCTCTCTCTCTCTCTCTCTCTCTCTCTCTCTCTCTCTCCCTCCCAACAGAGAAATGTAGGGAGAAACAGAAAGGAATACTTCTGGTATTTAGTGATCTGGAAAAAAAACGAAGGAAGTGTGGTGGTCCTTGAGAGAGAAAGGAGTTTCCGGAAAGTGTGTAAGCATTATGCAAATTATGTATGCAGAGTGAACCGTATCCATGTTGAAAAATGTAGAAAAGATTAGAATGAGACTGGATATTTTCACCATACAAGAGATGTATTTGATCGGTTTCGATTACGTCTTCATCAGAACTACATGATATACATGTATGCAGAGGCAACCAGTGGAGTTC
>NC_091573.1:35880884-35888384 GCF_042767895.1 Penaeus vannamei
CCAAGTGTTCGCATTTCGGTCGCCTTCGCTGCACCTTCTCAGGCATTCTCCCGGGCTGAGACGCTCTAGCTCGAGGCGTTGCGGTTGTGATAATCTTTCCGCCTCGTCCTTCTTTGGTTTTCTTTCTCGCTCTCTCGTTTAGTTTTGGTTGAGGGATGTTTATATAGTTCTCTCTCATTCTCTCTCTGTCTCTCTGTCTCTGTCTCTGTCTGTATCTCTCTCTCTCTCTCTCTCTCTCTCTCTCTCTCTCTCTCTCTCTCTCTCTCTCTCTCTCTCTGTCTCTCTCTCTCTCTCTCTCTCTCTCTCCCTTTAATATATATAGGTATGTAAATATAAATACACGCACGCACACACGCACACACACACACACACACATATATATACATGTATATATATCATAGATAGACATACACTGTAGATAGATAGATAGATAAATGTCTCACGTTCCTCAATAAATCTAGTTTGTGCATTGTGGGTTTTTCTGCCTCATATATATATATATATATATATATATATATATATATATATATATATATATATATGTATGTATGTATATATGTATGTATGTATATATAAGTATGTATGTATCTAGAATTCTTTACAAGATGGACGATTATTAAGTAGCACTATTAAATTCAAATATAACACTTTTTTATGAATAAGAGCTGCAAAAAAAAAAGCTTATGATTCGCATTAATTCACATTATACATAAAATTACTCTTTACGTTTTTTTTTTTTCTTTTAACAAACGAAGCAGACTTTCTGTGTTAACTTAGACCAGTATATATCTTGTACGTGAATTTCTCTTCTCCCAGACGCTAAGATAATTCTTCGCATTATAAGCAAAACAACGATATTTTATCTTCCTTCTCCTCTTGGCGTCTTCCTCTCTGTCTCTGTTTTGCGTGAGATTCTTCCGCTGATAAAGACAGAAGAATGAGATTTATGATGATAATTCCTTTCACTTTTATCATTATTTTCTGATTTTCGTTTTTCCTTTTCTCACGAGTAAGAGAATACCTTTCTTGATTATGGTCTCTATCAGGTATTTACTTTCAGTTTTAAGGATTCATTGCATTTTCATATGATTTTGAAATGTCAGTTATACTCTCATTTTCATAAGTTTTAAAGGGTATAAAAGTTACAAGCGCAAAGTGTGTTTGAATATCTGTACTGATGATATATTGCATATTATTTGTGCACACCGATGATGTTACGGACACGCACACGCACACGCACACACACACACACACACGCACACACACACACACAAGCACGCACGCACACACACACACACACAACACACACACACACACACACACACACACACACACACACACACACACACACACACACACACACATACACACACACACACACACTTATGAATACACATCTGAAAACACATCTGAACGAGAAGGCAAAAGATGTACGGAGAACGTTTCCAAAATATACATTCTGCCACAAAAATAACGCTGCGTCCTTTACAAGATGAATACCTCTTGGAAAAGGTCAAACAGAAATCATTGTGTTTCTTCTGAGTCGCGTCTTTCAAGTGTCTTACTGAGTCCAGCGACGTTGTCTTCTTTGGAGTCCTTTTCTCTGCTCGATCTTCTTGTCACAGCTACGTCTTCCGTATTCTCTTTATTGGGTAAATTACACATTAATGTAACAGGGTTCGAGAATATAGAAAAGGTATGAATGAGAATGAATATCTTCTCAATAAAAGAGATACATTTAAGAAATATTTATATTTAAGATATGAATAAGAAATATTTTCACAGTACAAGAGATGTATTTGACCGGTTTCGATTATATCTTCATCAGAAATACATGTATTTCTGATGAAGACGTAATCGAAACCGGTCAAATACATCTGTAATGTGAAGATATTCTCATTCGTACTTTTTCTACATTTGCCAACATGAATACGGTTCAAGATCCAAGAACTCGGTATGTTTCAATAAATTAATTCCGTAACGTAATTATGATATTTGCAGAGCTCCCGTAAAGCTTACGAAACTTAATCGCAGTTTAAATGGCACTTACAGGATTGATATACGTGTGCATAATCGGTGTAGATGAGGATAATCATAATCAGTGTACACTTTTATGTGTAATTAATAATTGAGCACTTTAGAAGCCTGATGAAGATGAGTGGCGTCGTTGACTTTTCATTCTAGAATCACTTTATGATCTTTTCACTGCAAAAATTTTGCGAATTGTTCAGTCCTCTTTTGCGAACACTTTAGCTTCTCGTTTTAGATATATATTGTTTTATTCTTCTCGTTTTATATATATATATATATATATATATATATATATATATATATATATATATATATATATATATATATATATATATATATATATATATATATATATATATATATATATATATATATATATATATATATATATATATATATATATATTGTTTTATGCGATCAGTGAGTCTTTCAACTGGCCTTTCCTTTCTCTCCTAAATTAATTTCCCTTTTCTATTTCCATTGTGATTCGCTTACACTGTACTTTGTATGTTTACTCCTTGATTATCTATTTTTATTATCATTCATGGATTCTATATCCGGCCTGTAATATCTGAATATCTGGGATTGTGATTTGTAAGCCCAGTGTGTTTCGTTTTACTCGTTTTAGAGGAGAATGTTTGTCTTTGTATGTCTTTTTATCGTGTGTGTGTGCGCGCAGTGTGTGTGTGTGTGTGTGTGTGTGTGTGTGTGTGTGTGTGTGTGTGTGTGTGTGTGTGTGTGTGTGTGTGTGTGTGTGTGTGTGTGTGTATATATATATATATATATATATATATATATATATATATATATATATATATATATATATATATATATATATGTATATATATATATGTATGTACACACACACATATATATTATAGATAGACTAATAGATATATCAGTCTATCTATCTATCGTTTTGTTAAAGATTTGTTTGCTTTTCGAACACTTTAATTAACACTTCGGAAACTCCCCCCCCCCCCCTCTGCAGGACGCCCTACGGGACCGGGATGTCAAAGGGACAAACTAGTGACCTGACTCGACCCTCACCTGAGATCAGCAGCCCCTAAAAAGGACTGACCTGGAATCGGGTCACTTTGTCAAGAGGGGAGAAGTGTCAAGTGGCCACGCAGGAGGGAGGGAGGGAGTGGAGGGCTTGGGGGAGGGGGTGGGGGGAGGAGGGGGAAAGGGAAGCGATCCAGTCTTTGGATAAAGGGGGTACGGGGTGGGGGGGTGGGGTGGAGGAAGGGGAGCGAGCCAGTCTTTGGATAAAGGGGGGTGGGGAGGGGAGGGGGGGGGGTACGGCCATTTTCTTCTTTGGGTAAACATCTGCTGCCAAACGGATGGGAATTTAGACACAGTGATAATTGGAAGTTGCTTTTATATACTGGTTGTCGGAATAGCATTATGATTGGCTGTGTCAGATTCCGTGTATCAGTTTAATTATCTAACCCGATCATAGAGACATATACACGGACATTTCATAGAAATAGGTGAAAAAAAATACTAATGATATTTTAATTATGGTGATATATCAACCATTCCTTTGATCTGCTTAAATTACATGCACATATAAAAAAAAAGATTTATCCACTGCTGTTGCCGTCGGTATTAATCCTCGTAAATCTTTATTTTTTTCAATGAAGCTACAAAGTTTTTTTTTAACAAGACTAAACCCAGAGGAAACTGTTGCAATACCCGATTAAATCGTAAACTTCATGCACTGTCGAATTCTGTTCACATCGCCTTTGTCTGGAACGTCATGCACACTGGTTATTCCTTTTCTCTCTGTGTATTCCACTACAATCGATAAATTTATGACATTAAAACGTTAAAAGATATCTGTGTCTCTTTTAACATATTTCGGTTTCTTTTTTTATTCGGTTGACTTTGATATATAATGCGTTGAATTTGAGAAACTAATAAGTTAAAGAGATAGGATGGAAAATATAGTCATAAAAATACATTATTTCAACAATCACAGAGTTGACATTTCTTGAGCTTTGACATTTGAATCTGTGACAGTATAATAATTGGTATTATTTTTATTGTCATATTGCTGCTACGATTATCCTCACTGTCGTGTTATTCACAACTAGCATCATTGTCACATATTTCAAAACAAATTTGCTTTTAAAATGTCATCAGTATTCTTATCTTTATTATCGTTATTATTATGATAACGACGATGATGATGTCAATCCTCTTCCTCCTCCCCCCCTCATCATCATCATCATCATATCATCATAATCATCATCATCATCATCATCATCATCATCATCATCATTATCATCATCATGTTCATTATCATAATCTTCATATCATCATGTTCATCAGCATCATCATTATTATGGGGCATTATGATTGTGATAATGATGATAATTACAATAACAATACCAATAAAAACAACAATTAAAACAGTAATAATGATGATGATGATGAGGAGGAGAAGGATGCTGCTGCTGATGATGATAACAATGATAATAATGAAAACAATATTAATGATATTGATAATGATAATATGATAAAAATATGATAATGACAATGATAATAATAATAATGTTAATTACAATAATAATGTTAATGACAAAAATGATAATAACGATGATAATGATAATGATAATAACGATCATAATGATAATGGTAATAATGATGATAATGATGATGGCGATAACAAGAGGAATAATAAAGATAAAATACTCCTATCAACACGGATAAACTGGTATATATATATTATATTTTGTGAAATGGTCTTATGAATTGGTGATATGTTTTTCTCTATATTAATAAATCTACATTTGCGTCTTTATTTATTTAATTATGTCCTCGATAAAAGAAATTATACAACCTAAAAGAACCTTGCATTCACAAATAGTAATAATAATGATAATAATAATGGTAATGTTCATAGTGATGATAACAGTACCATTATTACTACTGATAATAATACTGTTGATAATGATAATATCATCAACAATAATGATAATAACATTAATATTAATGATAATAATATTAATATTAATGATAACAATATTGATATTAATGATAATAATATTAATATTAATGATAATAATACCATTGATTAATAATATCAATAATAATTATAACAATAACAACAACAGTAACAATAGATACATGATAAAATTACAATAATAATGATAATGATAATGACAATGATGATAGTTATAAGAATAATAATGTAATGATAATGGTAATATCAATGATAATAATAGAAATGATAATAATGCTAATGTAGAAAAGGTATGAATGTAAATGAATATTTTCACAATATAACAGATTCATTCTCACTCATATTTTTCCTATATTTTCAACATTTGCCGCAGTGAATATACAGTGATAATGATAGTGATGATGATGATGATGAGGAGGAGGTGGAGAAGAAGGAAGAGGATGATAATAATTATGATGAAGACGGTATTGATAATAATAAGTAGAATGAGAATGATAATGAAAATGATCATCTTAAAAATAATGATAATAATGATAATAACAATGATAATGAGAAGGAAGAAAATGATGATGATGATGATGATTGCTGTTGTTACTATTTTCATTTTTATTATTATCATTATAATTGCTCTCACTGTAATCACCATTATTACTATTATCATTATTGATAGTAGTACTAGTAGTTGTTGCTGTAGGTAGTATCATTATTATTAGTAATAGTAACATTAGTCGTGTGACTGGCAATAGAAGTAATAGTAGTAGTCATAGTAATAGTTTTAATTGTAGTAGTAGTCATTGTTGTTACTGTTATTATTCCTTGTAGTAGTATTGTCATTATTGTTTTTATTATTAATACTAATTAGTCTTGTTATTGTTATTATTGTTCTCACTATTCTTGCTATTGTTAATTTTTTTTATCATTCTAGGATTTGTTTGACGTTTATTTGTTTATGAAAAAAATCCCTAGTTTCCTGTTGCATGTTCCGTTTGTAAATTCATCAAATATTTTTCTACAATGCTATTTTTAGATTTGCTTTTTTTTTTTTTTTTTTTTTTTTTTTTTTAACGAGATGTGTTTCCTTGTGTTCATACTGAGTTGCCATGGTTGGGATAGATGGTGCTGATGATGATGAAGCAAAGCTATAAGTAACATTACTATTGTTGCGACTGCTGCTGCTGCTAGTTCCAAATTTATTGCTACTGACACTAAGACTACTAACGTTGCTATTATTACTACTAACCTAACGATACTATTACTATTACTACTGCTATTACTACTACTACTACTGCTATTACTACTACTACTACTACTATTACTACTACTACTACTACTACTACTACTATTACTACTACTACTACTACTATTACTACTACTAGTGTTTAATCTATTATCATTACTACTATTACTACAACTAGTATTGTTTGTAGTCCTCCTACTTCCACCAACACCGCTACTACTACTACTACTACTACTTTTACCTCTGTGATCGTTATTATTACTACTGATACAGTTACTAATGCAACTATTACTGATATTACTTTTACCAGAACTATTACTGTTTTTACTAAACACAATGTTGATAATATTAAGAATTATCATAAATATCAAAAAGGTGACGATGATAATAGTCATGAAAGCAAAAGTAAAAAGCATCATATTTATGATACTATTACTACTACTACTACTACTACTACTACTGCTGCTGCTCATAATAATTAAAATGATAATGATAATGATAATAACAATAATGATAATGACAATAATGATGGTGACAAAGGAAAGGATGATAATAATGGTAATAAAGAAAATGACGATAACAATAATGATAATAATAGTAATAATCATAACAATAATAATGGTAATGATGATAGAAGTAATACCAATGATAATAATAATAGAAATGATAATAATAATAGTAATGATAATAATAATAGTAATGATAATAATAATGATAATGATAATAATAATAATAATAATAATTATTATTATTAGCATTATTGTTATTATCACTATTACTGTCATTATTATTATTGTTATTATTACTATTATCATTATCATTATTGTTACTCATATAAATGCTGATAATGGTTATGATAATAAAAACACAAAGATAATGACAATAATATTAGTAAGAATGATAATGATAATGATACTAACAGTAATAACAACAATAATAATCAAATTTATAATTATTACCATATTGATACTAATAATGATAGGAATAGGAACATAATATAAGTAGCATCTCTGTCCCTTAGAAGCATTTTGTTTTGTCAGGATAGTAATGATAATATAAACATTTAGTAATATTTTCTAAAAGTAAAATAGTAATAGGAAACCGTTTTTCATAAAATTAGTAACAAAATCACTATCTTCTTATTTTTTTCATTACTTTTGGTAAAGGTAACAGTAAATTCAGCAATGATAAAAAAGGTAACTGATTACAACTCATTTTCCCATTGTTTTTTCTCAATATTTTTTTCAAATATGGTCATGAT
>NC_091573.1:35918384-35923384 GCF_042767895.1 Penaeus vannamei
TCATAAAGCTAACTTCCCTGTTAGGCTTATTCTTTCAAGAATAGGAACTATCAATTATATTCTTTTTTCTTA
Source organism: Penaeus vannamei (assembly GCF_042767895.1). NCBI lineage: Eukaryota > Metazoa > Arthropoda > Malacostraca > Decapoda > Penaeidae > Penaeus > Penaeus vannamei. Next base: position 35,918,457 of record NC_091573.1, read on the forward strand.
TTCCTGTCCTAAAACAACAAGCAGGTATTCAGTATACCATAGGAAATACCTTCACCTTTGTTCAAGACTTAATTGAGATTCCATATGATAATGCCTATGTCCTGTTACAAACCTTTTTATCAGTGTACCCTTAGATGAATCTATAGATATCATTATGAACTCGTTGTTTAAAAAGATTTGGATTTTATAAGATGTATTATAAGCTCTTGGGAATAGCCACTAAAGATATACTGTTTTGGTTTAAAGGAAAATTGTTTAAATTACCTGAGGACATGGACAAAAATGAAAACTACTTTAACAATGGGAAGCTGTTTAGAACAAACTCGAGCTAACATTTTTATGTCATAATACATTTTTTTTTTTTCACAACAAAATTGCTCTAGGGAATTTAAACCATTCCTTTTTATAGATATGTAGATGACACCCTACTTTTATTCAAATCTAAAGATGAAGTTAATAAGTTCTTGGCAACAACTAATATCCTAACATAAAATTCCCTTGTAAAATCGAACAAAATAAATATCTTCCCTTCTTAGATTCTGATTTTTCAAGGAATAAGAATTAATTTGTTTTCTCAGTTTACAGAAAATTGACTTACACTGATCTAGGAAAATTCATCTCTTCCATACTAATTAAATATGATGGGAATTGAATTTCAACTTGAATCTATAAAACTTTTATGATTTCCTAGGACAATTTTATCTGAAGAAGCTCATTTTATTTTCAATGTTTTGTGGAAGAACATGTTTCCTATTAACTTCATTGAAAATAACATTAAGGAAACTCTCGATGGATTCCTAGACTCATTAGAACCCATTTCAACTTTTCCTAAAAAAAATATTTATGTAAAACTTCCGCACGTAGGGACTATTAATTACAACTTTGAAAGAAAACTATCAATTCTAAATAAAGCACATTATTCAACTGTCATTCTCAGGATTGTATAAAGAATACCATTTTCTGTTGGTAATTTATTCGAATTCTAAGATAGAATTCCCAAACCTCTACGTCCAATTGTCTACAATTTCCCGAGCAGGAGCTGTGATGCAACTTACACTGGGAAAACATTCCTTAACCTTTCCATGCGTATTGAAAAACATAAAGGCTTCTCATTCAGAAATACTAATTATAAATTAACTAGACCAACAAAATCCCAAATTAGAAGTCATTCTCAATTAACAAACCATTACTTTTCTATAGATTTTGAAATACCAGACTCATTCCAATTTGATTTTGACCTTAACATTTTCGAGAGTTTATGAATTTGGAGAGAAAAGGCCTATCCGTTATGAATATTTATGTTCCACAGACACTGAACTCTTCAAATGAATAATTAAACCAACCATTACTTCAATATTCATATATACTATAGTCTCCCTTACATTTGTGTAGATGTTTTTCTTCCTTACGATACATTTGGGTTTGGTAGATAACCGCTCCCTCTCAATGCGTCCCTTGGTGGCACCTGATACACATCTCCTTCCATGTATTATTGATAATTTTTGTGTTAGTACGTTGTAAATTCATCTTTCTAGATTCATTTTACCCTTTAGCATGCACATTGTTAGAAAGAACATGGTAAAAGTTGAAGGATTTAGCCGCCTTTCCCGGTCACCCGTAATCCTTTGTTCGAAGGGTCTAGAATCACGTTTTTTTTTTTTTTTTTTTTTTTTTTGTCGAGTTTCTCACATCTATATTGTCATTTGAATAATTGTGCCATTCACGATGTTATACAGAGTGTCTATGATAATTCATAATAATTGTAAATAAGGTAATTATGATAAAAACTGGTTTATTTCATCATATAAGCTGTGATATCTCATCTTTTATATCTTACACACACACACACACACACACACACACACACACACACACACACACACACACACACACACATATATATATATCCCCCCAAACTTGACAAAGGTCAAAGTGTTGTAGTACTGAAGAAATAAGATTATGCAAATATAGTTGAAGATATTATGAAGGATAAAACCAAATTCTCCCAAGTTCCTTACAAACCTTACAATCATAAAAAATGAGGATAAAATCTTTCTTTTTTGAGGAGAAACTTAAGAAAGAGGAAGTTATTAATGAATTCACATACCCTTTTCACCTCGGCCACTAGACCTGGGGTTTTATATGGCTTACACAAAATTCATAAAGCTAACTTCCCTGTTAGGCATATTCTTTCAAGACAAAGAACTATCAATCATATTCTTTTTTCTTATTCCTGTCCTAAAACAACAAGCAGGTATTCAGTATACCATAAGAAAAACCTTCACCTTTGTTCAAGACTTGCATGAGATTCCATATGCTAATGGCTGCCCTGTAACAAACCTTTTTATCAATGTACCCTTAGATGAATCTGTAGATATCATTATGAACTCGTTGTTTAAAAAGATTTGGATTTAATAAGATGTATTATAAGCTCTTGGGAATAGCCACTAAAGATATACTGTTTTGGTTTAAAGGAAATTTTTAAAAATTAATTGAGGACATGGACAAAAATGAAAACTACTTTAACAATGGGAAGCTGTTTAGAACAAACTCGAGCTAACATTTTTATGTCATAATACTTTTTTTTCACAACAAAATTGCTCTAGGGAATTTAAACCATTCCTTTTTATAGATATGTAGATGACACCCTACTTTTATTCAAATCTAAAGATGAAGTTAATAAGTTCTTGGCAACAACTAGCATCCTAACATAAAATTCCCTTGTAAAATCGAACAAAATAAACATCTTCCCTTCTTAGATTCTGATATTTCAAGGAATAAGAATAAATTTGTTTTCTCAGTTTACAGAAAATTGACTTACACTGATCTAGGAAAATTCAACTCTTCCATACTAATTAAATATGATGGGAATTGAATTTCAACTTGAATCTATAAAACTTTTATGATTTCCTAGGACAATTTTATCTGAAGAAGCTGATTTTATTACCAATGTTTTGTGGAAGAACATGTTTCCTATTAACTTCATTGAAAATAACATTAAGGAAACTCTCGATGGATTCCTAGACCCATAAAAACCCATTTCAACTTTTCCTAAAAAAAATTATTTATGTAAAACCCGCACGTAGGGACTATTAATTACAACTTTGAAAGAAAACTATCAATTCTAAATAAAACACATTATTCAACTGTCATTCTCAGGATTGTATACACAACACCCTTTTCTATTGGTAATTTATCCGAATTCTAAGATAGAATTCCCAAACCTCTACGTCCAATTGTCTACAATTTCCCGAGCAGGAGCTGTGATGCAACTTACACTGGGAAAACATTCCTTAACCTTTCCATGCGTAATGGAGAACATAAAGGCTTCTCATTCAGAAATACTAATTATAAATTAACTAGACCAACAAAATCCTAAATTAGAAGTCATTCGGAATTAACAAACCATTCCTTTTCTGTAGATTTTGAAATCCTAGACTCATTCCAATTTGATTTTGACCTTAATATTTTAGAGAATTTATGAATTTGGAGAGAAAAGGCCTATCCTTCATGAATATTTATGTTCCACAGACACTGAACTCTTCAAATGAATAATTAAACCAACCATTATTTCAGTATTCATATATACTATAGTCTCCCTTACATTTATGTAGATGGTTTTCTTTCTTACGATACATTTGGGTTTGGTAGATAACCGCTCCCTCTCAGTGCGTCCCTTGGCGGCCATTTGTCCATATATTACTGATAATTTTTGTGTTAGTACGTTGTAAATTCATCTTTCTAGATTCATTTTACCCTTTAGCATACATATTGTTAGAAAGAACATGGTAAAAGTTGAAGGATTTAGCCGTCTTTCCCGGTCACCCGTAATCCTTTGTTCGAAGGGTCTAGAATCATGTTTTTTTTCTCGAGTAATTCACATTTATGTTGTAATTTTAATAACTGCCATTCACGGCATTATACAGTATCTATGATAATTCATAATAATTGTAAAGAAGGTAAATTTGATAAAAGCTGGTATATTTCATCATATAAGCTGTGATATACATACATATATATATATATATATATATATATATATATATATATATATATATATATATATATACATATATATAAATAAATATATATATATATATATATATATATATATATATATATATATATATATATATATATATATATATATATACATATTCGTGCTGAAGTTGAATGTCAATATCCATATAATCATGAAGAGTAAATTATACAATTATGCGGTACGAAAAGGCCTTGTATAAGGAAAAGAGCCTACAGGGTGTCAACTATTTTTTCTTTCTCTGGGCGATCGCCAACTACAGCCAGTCACGAATCCTATATTTAAACACCGAGGGAGTTAAAGGTCGCGAGAGGTCCTGAAAAGGACAAGCTACAATAAAAGATAATGAGCTATTTGGCAAACTGGACACCGGCCGCCTTCTTGAACATATTTTCAGGCAACGAAATTCGCAGTAAGTGCGGACCCGTGTCGTGGCCAGAGCCATTGTTCGGGCTGGCCTCGGCGTCGGCTTCGTACAGGCACGATGCTGCGACGTGATGCACACACACGAGCATACAAATAAACAATGCAAACCAAAGCAAGCAAGCACGCACGTACATACAAATGCCAGGTGTAAGCCAGACGCCCAAAAGCATAATGAAGAGATGGATACTCATCTCATATCGTGGAAGTGCGGGCGGAAGCGAAGGTTTAGAGGTTATCACAGGTATATGAGGTCGTTCCCTGCGGACCTCGGTGCACCGGCGCTGCATTCGGGTGTCCACGTCGCTCTCTCTCTCTCTTCGTTTCGCTTCTCCTGTCTTCTGTTCTGTTCTGATCTCTCCTTTCTCTCTCTCTCTCTGTCTCTTTCCCTTTCTCTCTCTCTCTCTGTCTCTATCTCTCTCTCTCTCTTTCTCTCTCTCTCTCTCTCTCTCTCTCTCTCTCTCTT
>NC_091573.1:35943384-35945884 GCF_042767895.1 Penaeus vannamei
AAAACACGATTGTAGAGTATAAAACGACATAAAAATGACCGTATAAGCAACAGAATTTAATCATTACTAATTGCGAATACACTGATAAGATACCACACGCAAAAATGATAATTGCACTTTCTTCCAAAACCGACTTTCCCTTGTCTTCGGTCCATAAAATACGATTCCTTCGAGAACAATAACCCTTTATCAGAAGGACAAATGAGGAAACCGACCAAACAAAATATTCACTTTGTTAAGGAATTACAAGCGGATTTTCCTCGTCTATGGACCCGCTGTAGTGAGATTAATTTTTTTTTTTTTATTCATGGCATTCGGTGGGAAACTGGATCATGATGAGTGATGAATGCCAAATACTATGGTGATAATAATCTTTATATTATAACCGTAATAATTACGGTGTTAACTGCAAAAAAACTACAATTGATTTATTGATAGCAGTGCGGGTTGCAGTGCTAAGAACATTAATATCAGCAATAATATAATTTTACGATGATTGCAAACAACAATAACCGTAATGAGGACTACGATATCATAACCACGATAACGCACGATAACCCAAATCTATGAGAGCTTTACGGCCATCCGAGAGGAATCATTATCCGAAATAATTTCAGTGACAATCGTACTAAATCTCTTCCCCCATCGAGATAACGAAGTGTCCTCTCTCTTCTGCCAAGCGCCCCCCCCCCCCCAGGGTGCTGGCTGGAACCCCTGCCCTCGACGGAAGAATTATTGACACTAATCATTTTTATTTCCCTCAGATTCTTCTCGCCCCGGACTGTCTCCATTGCAACGTAACTCCTCCGGTCGTTGCAGTGCACGAGCGCCTTTCAACGAGATAGAGGCTATTTACCCAAACACGCTCGTTGCAAAAACGGACCTAAATCTTTTACGATATCTTCTTGTATCCGCATAGGCGTCGAGAAGGCATCCGAGAAATTCCTCGCACACCATAAACTTAAGACTCCCTGGTCGCTCGTCCGTCAAGGAGCGGCTCCCGACCCTCGTCCAGAGCAACATTTCCTCTTCCTGCTGGAGCCGGAGTTACGACCTCGCGTGTGATGAGTCAGATGATCCCTGGCTTCTAATGCTTCCTGCCCGGAGCGCTTTATCGCCAATTAAATTCCACTTAAGGAGTCTCTGCGACTGAATATTAGATTTGCAAGTTTCTGCAAGATGATGAACTGACCGCCACTCACGTGACAGGTGGAATCCGCCGGAGCTCATCAAACAGACGTCTAAGGATATTGCAAATCGCCCGTGATGTTGAAACGTCCTGTGATAAAACGTGCGTAAAATCTGCGTTTTTCTCGATCTTAAATCTAGGATTCAACTGCCGTGCGTGTTTATTCTCATAACAAAATGAATTCATTATACTGCGCTCTATAAAAGAATACTTCGCTCATTCTCTCTACCGTCGCTTCCTTATACCCTTCGTCCTTTGTATCTATTATCTTTTTTTTTCTTTGTTGTCTAAATCTCGGGACTTCCCTACACTCTTGTGTCTACAAATCATTGTAATCCCTCTGAAATATTTTCTCGTGTTCCTATTCCTTCAGGGCTTAAACCAAATAAATTTCTGTCGCGACAGCTGATGCGAATATCCGCAGTGGCTGTAAATAACCCATCTTGAAATTCCCGGAGTGTGGATGCAACTAAGGCATAATGCAAGGCACTGAGCTCTGCTATTTTGGGCCTTAATGACACCAGAGATTTGCATTCGTCTTGGAAAAATGAGGGCCTGCCTCTCCACCCTCCTGAGCGCAATGTCGAGAATGGCGCAAGACTCTCTTGTTTTCATTATGAGGTGATATTTATAAACTACGGCGCTACTCGTGGAAATCTTTATGGTGTGAGTGCGTGTATGTGTGTGTGTGTGTGTGTGTGTGTGTGCATGCGTACGGCCGTGCATGTGCGTGTGTGTGAGTGGGTAAGTGAGAGAGAGAGAGGGAGGGAGAGAGAGAGAGAGAGAGAGAAAGAGAGAAAGAGAGAGAGAGAGAGAGAGAGAGAGAGAGAGAGAGAGAGAGAGAGAGAGAGAGAGAGAGAGAGAGAGAGAGAGAGAGAGGGAGAGAGAGAGAGAGAGAGAGAGAGAATAGAGACGGGAGCGCATTCCATGAAAGTGTACTAACGAACTCTTCTGTATGTGTGTACGGAAGTGTCAGTGAGCAATACACACAAGATAAGATGCGGTGAAGCTACGACCTCCAGTAACAAGGTTTTCTCGGGTCAAGTGGAGTCATAAAAGAGGAGAGAACTAGGGATAAAATGAGTCATCGGGAGGCTTCATATAGCGGAGGAGCCTCACTTCATCGCCCGTTAACACCATGTACACAGAGAGATAAGACGAGAGCTGTGTGGAAGGAAAGTTTTTACTTATTTCTTTGTAATAGCTTGTTTACTTACTACAGTTACATAATTACATCGTTACTGATGATATTGTTAACCGAAACAATAAAATCATCTATCATTCGTATGTTATGAATAAGCAATGTATTAA
>NC_091573.1:36000884-36005884 GCF_042767895.1 Penaeus vannamei
TTCTTTATCTTTTTTCTCCCACTCCTCCAATTCTTTATCTTTTTTCTCCCACTCCTCCAATTCTTTATCTTTTTTCTCCCGCTCCTTTTCTTCATCTTTTTTCTCCTCCTCCAATTCTTTGTCTATTTTCTCCCACTCCTATTCTTCCTTCCTCTTCCTCCCTGGCTATACTGCACAAGACGTCGGAGGTAATTGCAGTAATGGCAGCATACCCGAAACGATGCTTGAAAATGACGGGGTTATGCTAATAGGTAACTCGAGACTGACACTGATAGCGACGCTCTGATAATGATAGCGGAGCGAATGAGAAAGCGACACTGAGGATAAAGCGAAGAGGATGACAAAGCCGAGACTACGGGGAGTGACTGAGAAGAAGAGGAAGGAACAAAAGAGAATGATAGAGCCAGAAGAGGAGGAATAGAAAGCCGAGACTACGGGGAGTGACTGAGAAGAAGAGGAAGGAACTAAAGAGAATAATAGAGCCAGAAGAGGAGGAAGAGAAAGCCGAGGCTACGGGGAGTGACTGAGAAGAAGAGGAAGGAACAAAAGAGAATAATAGAGCCAGAAGAGGAGGAAGAGAAAGCCGAGACTACGGGGAGTGACTGAGAAGAAGAGGAAGGAACAAAAGAGAATAATAGAGCCAGAAGAGGAGGAAGAGAAAGCCGAGACTACGGGAGTGACTGAGAAGAAGAGGAAGGAACTAAAGAGAATAATAGAGCCAGAAGAGGAGGAAGAGAAAGCCGAAGCTACGGGGAGTGACTGAGAAGAAGAGGAAGGAACAAAAGAGAATAATAGAGCCAGAAGAGGAGGAAGAGAAAGCCGAGACTACGGGAGTGACTGAGAAGAAGAGGAAGGAACTAAAGAGAATAATAGAGCCAGAAGAGGAGGAAGAGAAAGCCGAGGCTACGGGGAGTGACTGAGAAGAAGAGGAAGGAACAAAAGAGAATAATAGAGCCAGAAGAGGAGGAAGAGAAAGCCGAGACTACGGGGAGTGACTGAGAAGAAGAGGAAGGAACAAAAGAGAATAATAGAGCCAGAAGAGGAGGAAGAGAAAGCCGAGACTACGGGGAGTGACCGAGAAGAAGAGGAAGGAACAAAAGAGAAAAATAGAGCCAGAAGAGGAGGAAGAGAAAGCCGAGACTACGGGGAGTGACTGAGAAGAAGAGGAAGGAACAAAAGAGAATAATAGAGCCAGAAGAGGAGGAAGAGAAAGCCGAGACTACGGGGAGTGACTGGGAAGAAGAGGAAGGAACAAAAGAGAATAATAGAGCCAGAAGAGGAGGATGACAAAGCCGAGACTACGGGGAGTGACTGGGAAGAAGAGGAAGGAACAAAAGAGAATAATAGAGCCAGAAGAGGAGGAAGAGAAAGCCGAGACTACGGGAGTGACTGAGAAGAAGAGGAAGGAACAAAAGAGAATAATAGAGCCAGAAGAGGAGGAAGGAGGCTAGGGCTCTCAAGGCTACGGAGATGAGAGAGGCAAAGACGCTCTCGCTGACAGCTTGGATATGTTGATGCTGGCGGCCGGCCGGAAACAGAGGCGGTAAGGGGGGTATAAGTGTCAGATTCTCACTTAAAACTAGTGGATTTACGGCCTTAGTGTTGCGAGCTGGCGGATGGAAGGAAAAATTCAACGCAGATTCTTTGCTTTAACTTACCTTAAGACCGGTAAACTTTTAGGAAAAATGCTGACGGAAGATTCGCAGATGGAAAAATTTTGGTGTGCATATACCGGGTACGTACGTGGTATATGCATATGTTTATGTACTGGTTATATGAATTCATATACAGAAATGCACAGACACACATACACACTCACATATTTGTATCTATCTATCTATCTATCTATCTATCTATCTATCTATCTATCTATCTATCTATCTATCTATATATATATATATATATATATATATATATATATATATATATATATATATATATATATATATATATATATGTGCGTGTGTGTGTGTGTGTGTGTGTGTGTGTGTGTGTGTGTGTGTGTGTGTGTGTGTGTGTGTGTGTGTGTGTGTGTGTGTGTGTGTGTGTGTGTGTGTGTTTGAGTGTGTGTGTGTGCGTGTGTGTGTATACATAGGGCGGATAAACTTTTCACAGCCAGGGTTCTCCCGAAACTCGTGGGTCCGGAGGAAGTGTATAAAAGAAATGTATTAAAATCTGCATGCAAACAAGATATAAGCATTTCACTGCAAAAATATGCTAAGGAGACAGATGGTGGTCCTTTCGTCGAAGAAGTAGTTCAGCGTCCGGATCGATCGATTGTGCAAGGACCGACCTAATAGACACTCATTACACTTAATTATAACACTCATAACACTTAATTAATAACACTCATAACACGGAATAGCATATACACATACACAGAAATAAATGCATATCTATCAGTCTAGACAGGGATATCTATAAACATATATCTATTTGATAGATCAATAGGTAAACTAGATATACACGTATTTCCTATAAACATATATCTATTTGATAGATCGATAGATATGCACGTATTTCTGCGTATATGGATGTCTGTTTATACGGATAATCGTTGGGTCGGGCCTGGCACAATTTTTCACAAACCGGCTGGATGTGACTGAGGTGGCGGTTGAACAGCTGATGATAAGGTCAGGCTTTGTGGATTCATTTTGGAGGAGCTGCCAAATATGGCGCTTTGACCATGATTAATATTGCGAGAGAGGAGGACGAGGTCGTGGAAGAACAATATGCGGAGATATTGAAAATATTACCAAAAAAATTCATGAATTTATATGTGTTTATACATACATACATGTATATATATATATATATATATATATATATATATATATATATATATATATATATATATATATATATGTGTGTGTGTGTGTGTGTGTGTGTGTGTGTGTGTGTGTGTGTGTGTGTGTGTGTGTGTGTGTGTGTGTGTGTGTGTATGTGTGTGTGTGTGTGTGTTTGTGTACTTATAGATATATATTGCGTTGAAATAGGAGAAAATTTTACCAGGAAAAGAAAAAACGAAGACGACACCCCAAGAAGAAGACGAAAAAAGGAAAAGCGTGATAAAGGTGAGAAAACAAAAGACGAGTAGAATCACATACAAAAGAAAATACACAATAAAGGGGAAAAATACAACAGAAAAGAAGAGAGAGAACAGAAAACAAACAGAACGCAAGAGAAAAGAAACTGAGAAAAAAAAACAAACCTAGATAACACAAGGAGAGCGGAAGGAAGTTCAAGACAGCTGGAATAAAGATGGGAATAGGGGAGAATAACGGAGAATCAATGGAGGGGGAGGAGAGCTGAGCCGAGATTGGAAGGGATAGATGAAGCGAAAGAGAGAGAGAGAGAAAGAGAAGAAAGGGGGAGATGGCGAGAGGAGACCAGGGGTCGGAGTGATGGACTCGGGAGGTACAAACAAAATAGAAGGTAATAAAGAAATACATTGAAAGAGAGAGAATGCGGATGAGAGAGAGAGAGAGAGAGAGAGAGAGCCAGAGAGAGTGATAGTGAGTGAGTGAGTGAGAGGGAGAGGGAGAGACAGAGAGGGAGATAGAGAGATAGGTAGAGATAGAAAGAGAGAGAGAGGGAGAGAGAGTGTGTGAGAGAGGGAGAGGGAGAGTGAGAGAGATAGTGAGTAAGAGAGAGAGAGAGAGAGAGAGAGAGAGAGAGAGAGAGAGAGAGAGAGAGAGAGAGAGACAGAGAGAGAGAGAGAGAGAGAGAGAGAGAGAGAGTGAAAGAGAGAGGGTGAGTGAAGAGAGAGAGAGAGAGAGAGAGAGAGAGAGAGAGAGAGAGAGAGAGAGGAAGAGAGAGAGAGGAAGAGAGAGAGAGAGAGTGAGTGAGTGAAAGAGAGAGGGTGAGTGAGTGAGTGAATGAGAGAGAGAGAGAGAGAGAGAGTGTTTCTCTATCACACTATCTGTTTCCACGAATCAAGACGAAGAGAGGTGAAGAAAGAATTGTCACATCAATACATAGGAATTACGGAAAGGAGAATATAACACGGATATGTTTAGCGTGACAAGGAGGTATGAATAAATAAGTTCTCCAGTATTCACACGTATATACAGTATATTTGCGTGTGATGAAGTATGTGCATGACTAATAGAATTACCTGCAATGTAAGATAAATCATACGAATAATTATGTGTAGAATATGATGATAAGTATATAGAATGGTGGGAAAGTATATTCGTCAATAACATTCAGCAGAAGAGAAATCAAAACAATAATAACAGCATAAGGTATTAATAACAGTAGTATACACTATATATTTCTTATACCTATATCTCGGTTACAGAAAAAGAGAGTAAGAGGAAGGTTGAGAAAGAAAGAGAGAGATAGGAGGAGAAAGAGAGAGGAAGGAGAGAAGGGGGGGAGGAGGTAGAAAAATAGGGAGGGACGGAAAGAGAAAGATAACGATAAGAGAAAGAAACACAAAAAGAGAAAAATAAAGTTATATAGATAAATAGGTAGATAGATAGATGGATGGATGGATGGATAGATAGATAGATAAATAGAGAGAGAGAGACAGAGAGACAAACACAGAGAAACGGATAAACAGACAGAAACAGTGACATTATAGAGGCAGAAAGCGAAGGAGAGAGAAGAAAGAGAGACAGAGAGAAAGAAACAAATATATAAAGTTACAAGACCCGCCAAAAAGGAAAGAGAGAGAAAAGAAAGAAAAGAGAAGAGAAAGAAAGGCAACAAAAGAGAAGAGAAAGAAAGGCAACAAAAGAGAAGAGAAAGAAAGGCAACAAAAGAGAAGAGAAAGAAAGGCAACAAAAGAGAAGAGAAAGAAAGGCAACAAAAGAGAAGAGAAAGAAAGATAATAAAAGCGAAGAGAGAAAAGAGAAAGAAAATAGCATAGAGATAAAAGAAAGAAAAGAGAAGAGAGAGAAAGAAAATAAAAGAGAAGAGAGAAAAGAGAAAGAAAATAGCATAGAGATAAAAGAAAGAAAGGAGAAGAGAGAGAAAGAAAATAAAAGAGAAGA
>NC_091573.1:36038384-36040734 GCF_042767895.1 Penaeus vannamei
GAAGAAAGAGAAGGAGAAGGAGAAGGAGAAGGAGAAGGAGAAGGAGAAGGAGAAGGAGAAGGAGAAGGAGAAGGAGAAGGAGAAGGAGAAGGAGAAGAAGAAGAAGAAGAAGAAGAAGAAGAAGAAGAAGAAGAAGAAGAAAAGAAGAAGAAAATAAATAAATAAATAAAAAATACGCTTAATTCTGTCTCAAAACCTGACTCTTCTTCGCCCTGTCTCTAATATGTAAAAGTAAGCGACAATACTTAAGTCCGATTTTACGGTCTCTTCATCAATTTATCGCTCGTTCTGAAGTTTTGATTCCTCTCCAACTCCTTAGATTTGAGATGAAACGAGATAGGAAGAGCAAAATGAGCCATCCACCTCCTATGACGAGCTGGTTCATAGGCCTATCCAGGTGTGGATGACGTTCTTTTATATTGATGGGTGTTTATTATATTGATAGATATTTAGGATGTTAAAATAATAATTTTTAGAATGAGGATAATACAAATACAAATAATAATAATAATGATAATGATAATAATAATAATAATAATAATGATAATAATAATAATAATAATAATAATAATAATAATAATAATAACAATAATAATAATAATAAAATGTGAGAGAATATTTTGTGTGAATTACAGCATCCTAAAGCTCATACAATATGGCTATTGATTTACATATATTGTTAATAAGATCACCCTGTATTTCTGTTCTACAAACACATGCTGTGGCACCCCTTTCCACAATATTTATTAAATACTCTTTTGTATCAAGACTAATTATGTTAAAGTAATGAAGGTGAAATTATTTTCTCTAATTGTAGTATAACTTTGAATAATTGGTCAGTGGATTTCAATGTGACAATATTAATACAATTGCAATTCACAGAACGACTTAAATCTTTATGAAAATCAATAAATTTACAAACTAATAATTATCAATCCAATGTAATAAAATAACAGCGCAAAATATTACATGAAACAATAAACAGACAGGCCATACAACTGTACAGTTATGACACTGCATAATTATGTCATGAAACTTTATAAAACCGAATCATAAACATAGGAAACTAGCTCATATCTCAATGAATCAAATATAGGACAAAATAGTTTTAAAAGCTATTAAAGACTTCATATATCGTAAGTCTCTAAATCAAAAGAAAAATGATCACAAGTGAAGTAACTAATTAAATTGAAGTGATGCTCAGTGAATTAAAAGTTATTCCAAAAGAGTAATGAAGTATAATGATGATCATAAGAAAAGCTAATAGTTAATTATATTAAGCTCAAACTAAGATGTAATACTACGTAAATACCATAATCAGGTATCAAGACAGTAAATTTAATTATCTTGACAAAAGTAAGTACTTGATACACACACACACACACACACACACACACACACACACACACACACACACACACACACACACACACACACACACACACACACACACACAAATCCTACGCTCTGTCAGAAACGATATGCATAACAGGTTATGCCTTTGCTGTTATCACTTTAATTATTTATTATCGTTGAAAAAAGTACCCGCATCAGGACTTTTCAGTGTCTCAGCAGGTTTTTAACACTTCATCACTTTTAACGTTTTCTACCTGAGTTGATTTCCTTTTTTTGTCTGTATTTTTGTTTTTTTGTTTTTCTGCTTTGCTTTGCTTTTGTTGGTCTATGACAAGTTGTCAGCCAATGTCCAATGAGGATTTTGAGTCATTGGGCGCTTGTTTTTTGCATAAGTATAAGTATACATAAACATATATGTGTGTGTGTATATATGTATGTATATGTGTGTGTGTGTGTGTGTGTGTGTGTGTGTGTGTGTGTGTGTGTGTGTGTGTGTGTGTGTGTGTGTGTGTGTGTGTGTGTGTTGGTGTGTGTGTGTGTGTTGGTGTGTATTTGTATATATGTGTATATATATGTGTGTTTGTGTGTATATATAAATATATTTATAAACATTATATATATATATATATATATATATATATATATATATATATATATATATATATATATATATATATATATATATATATATATATATGGTATGTGCACATGAACACACATATCTTTTTATAAACTGGCACAAACATGAGCATGCATAAAGCTAAAACAAAACCATATTTGTAATCGTCAGTCACCACGCAACCGCCGTAGGAGTGACAAGCCTCTTCGAATGACGTGTCTGCTCTGAGCTCCTCCTCTGGCTCGTCTTGGAAGAAATAAAAATCCATTACATTCCCGCGCTCCATCACAAACTTTTGCGTTGGCTCCTGTCAGTCATCAAGTTCCCAGACCTTGTTGGCGAAAACTTTTTGTGAAGGTTTGCCGTTTTGAACAA
>NC_091573.1:36071234-36075976 GCF_042767895.1 Penaeus vannamei
ATCTATTTTACGATTAACGGATTTCATTAACGCTTTTGATACAGTTTTTGATATGGTAAAACATATGACGTATATGTGGAAATGTGTTACTAAATAGTTTAAGACTGAGGACTTTGTTTTAGCTCAAAAACTTAAACTATTATAAGGAGGAAGTATTGCCAGGCCACCAGAGAAAAGGTCGCTGATATAGTTCCAGAATTGGCAGAACAAAAAATTCACATCTTAAGGTTAGATGTACATACTTTAAGTGCAGAATGAATAAATGACTCCAGCATAAGAAAGATATTTCAGCAGTTGAAATGTGGATGTTTATTATTAAAAGGAAAGAATAATTCACATCATGTTAGACCAGGTTTTCCCAACTCTGGGGTCGAGTTGATAGGTAAGTTTTGCTTGATTTTTACACAATTATTCAAATGCAGTCTAAAAAAGTCGACTGAATTTTGATTAAACTCGAACTATAGAAAATATAACCGTAATTGTGGATTTTTGTTTATTGACTTGCTTTTTTTATATATATATATATATATATATATGAATATGGTAAAATAATGTAATAACATAACATAAGCCTTTACACTGTAGAGCAGACTGGGGTCGCGGTCATGTATGTAAGTGCATGACTGGGGTCGCCTAAAAATAAGGTTGCGAACCACTGTGTTAGACGGTATCGGGAAAATTGTGAGCCAAAGATGAAATGCAATGAACACTAGAAAAGAAAAAGAAAAATATGCAATTCAGAGATTGGACACGCGCTTCATACTTCGCAATAGGACTGAGCACAAAGTTGCGCAATTTCCAAAATATGATAAACCCAAACCAATACGCCGGAAAAGCAGCTCTGAGAAAAATGGAGAAATCGTGTACTGAGCGAATCCGGCCTCCTCGTTCGAGCAACTACCAATAGGAATCAGTTGAACAACAATCTGAACAGTTCTCGGACGTGTTTATGTACTATTCCACGAACGGTGGAACGAACAGCAATCTCACAAGAATCGCTGACTGGCTAGGCTATCGCAATCGAGCTCATTAAGAGTCCACAAAACAGATTGGACTGGTAAAGAATGGCCTCCCATGTCACGAGATAAGGTCCCAGACGAAGAATATCTATTGAATAATCGGTGGAGGGAAATCAGATCGCCATCTCGACGCTGTCCATCTTTCCTCCTTCTCGTTCTTACTTCTCTCTCTCCTTTTTTTTCTCTTTCTTACTTCTCTCTCTCCTTTTTTTTCTCTTTCTTACTTCTCTCTCTCCTTTTTTTCTCTTTCTTACTTCTCTCTCTCCTTTTTTTTCTCTTTCTTACTTCTCTCTCTCCTTTTTTTTCTCTTTCTTACTTCTCTCTCTCCTTTTTTTTCTCATTCTTACTTCTCTCTGTCTTTCCTTTTTTTCTTTTTATAAACTTTATTATTCATTTTTGCTATTCCCGATTCTGTCAAGCCCAGTTTCAATAGTTCCGTTTATTGGGATGGCGGTCTACTTTCGCCCGGGTTATTTACCTATGTTTTGGCCCGGTTAATATATTCAAAGACAATTATTCGTACCCATTACACAAATTAGCTTTATCAGGTATCTTATCTTTTAATTTATCCGGTAAATTAGTTTTTTTTTCAATATAAATTTAGATTATATTCCATGCGTTTTCGAATGACTGGCGTTGCTAACAATTTAATAACCTAAAACTAAACATAACATACAACGCTATAGGTAATTTCTTTTAAAGACTTTCATCCTATCTCAAGGTAGCTTATTCCCTGCAATTGTGGTTCACCGACGCACGTTGCAACACACTGGAGGATTTGGTGTCGTAAACTGTAAATGCAATAAGTCACTGTCAGTTACGGTGAATATTCACGCCTAAATATGAGAGCTTGTCGGGTCTCCACGGTGGCTGAGAAATCTTGAATTAGATATAAGATCAGTAGATTTAATATCAGTAGATATCTGAGAACAGAAGATGGTAGATATATTTCATTCATAAAGGTGGAATATTACTTTTCGCTTCTGTCTGTTTCGGGCAATTAATATTTCCCTGCTCTCCCCTTTTCCCAATGATTACACATCAATAAAACTCATCCAGAATTCATGAGTTTACTGTAACTGCCCGTCATGCCTAATGCACACAGTACTGACGTGTGTGTGTGTGTGTGTGTGTGTGTGTGTGTGTGTGTGTGTGTGTGTGTGTGTGTGTGTGTGTGTGTGTGTGTGTGTGTGTGTGTCTATATCAATATGAGTGTGATTATGTGAGAGTAAGAATGAGAAGGAGAGAGAGAGAGAGAGAGAGAGAGAGAGAGAGAGAGAGAGAGAGAGAGAGAGAGAGAGAGAGAGAGAGAGAGAGAGAGAGAGAGAGAGCGTGTATGTGTATGTATGTATCGATGTGTATCCCAAACACAAATAATGCTTACATTGGTAGGACGAGAGAAATTTAATCTTATCATCATTCGCAAGCACACACACACAGAGAGAGAGAGAGAGAGAGAGAGAGAGAGAGAGAGAGAGAGAGAGAGAGAGAGAGAGAGAGAGAGAGAGAGAGAGATCGCACCACTATTCCACGCCATATTCCGCTGAAGCTTCATAAATCATCGTCATAAATCACTAGATTTTGTCAAAGCCGAAAGAGTAGGTATGTCGCCCTCGCTCTCCGGTATTCTTCCGAGAATAAAACGCCTCGAAAAAAAAAAAACCGGCCGCGATCTATTTCATCAGGATTCCACGTAACAACCGTACTAAAACAACATAAGAATAGGATGTTTTTGGGGAGTTGGAGCTGCATCGAATTTCAGTCCGCGCAGAAATGCCGTAAATCCAAAAGTCTTGGTAAAAAAAAAAAAAAAAAAAAAAGCTTTACACAAGAGCAACATCAGCGCTAACAGGAGTGCGGCGGCGGCGACTCTGCAGTCAGACCGAAGCGGAGTGAGAGAACGTGGAGTGAATTCTTCCCGGGAGGAGTGCGCGGAGGCTGAGGCAGGAGGGAGGTGGCGGGGGCATCTGGGGGGTAGTTAGGGGGGGCGGGGGGTGGCTGAGGCGTAACTGGGGGTACCTGGGGTGGTTGAGGAGTGACTGGGGGTACCTTGTGGTGGCTGAGGAGTGGCTGGGGGTACCTGGGGGTGGCTGAGAAGGGACTAGGGGTACCAGGGGGTGGCTGAGGAGGGACTAGGGGTACCTTGGGATGGCTGAGGAGAGACTAGGGGTACCTGGGGGTGGTTGAGGTGTTACTAGGGGTACCTGGGGGTGGCTGAGGAGGGACTAGGGGTACCTGGGGTGGCTGAGGAGGGACTAGGGGTACCTGGGGGTGGCTGAGGCGTAACTGGGGGTACCTGGGGTGGTTGAGGAGGGACTTGGGGTAACTGGGGGGTGGCTGAGGCGTAACTAGGGGTACCGGGGGTACTGAGGAGTGACTGGGGGTACCTGGGGGTGGCTGAGGAGGGACTAGGGGTACCTGGGGTGGCTGAGGAGGGACTAGGGGTACCTGGGGGTGGCTGAGGAGGGACTGAGGGTACCTGGGGCTGCTGAGGAAGGACTAGGGGTACCTGGGGGTGGCTGAGGAGGGACTAGGGGTACCTGGGGATGGCTGAGGAGGGACTAGGGGTACCAGGGGGTGGCTGAGGCGTAACTAGGGGTACGTGGGGTACTGAGGAGTGACTGAGGGTACCTGGGGATAGCCTAGGAGTGGCTAGGGGGAGACGGGAAGGTGAAGGCGGTTGTGGTGGGCGTGGTCGAGGGCGACCTGGGGTGTGGCTGGCGGCGGCGGAGGCGGGAAGCTCTGAGAGTATGGGATGGGAAATGAAAGAATTTTCTATAATTTTGCTGTTCTTGTTGTATTTATGTATGTGTGTATACACACACACACACACACCCATATATATATATATATACATATATATATATATATATATATATATATATATATATATATATATATATATATATATATATTTGTGTGTGTGTATATATAGTTATGTGCGTGTGGGTGTGTACATATATTAATAAATAAATGAATAATGATATTGACACCCTACTCTTTCGGTCCTCAGCTGCCCTGATGTTAACCAATGACTTGTTAGTCCACTTGCTGATATCAGACATCCATGCGTGTCTAAGTGGCCCATTGCCCTCTTTGCTGCAACACGTCTATGAGTTCCTGGCCACTTGATGACATGCCCAAACCATTGTAATTTTCTTTTTTCTGGCAGTTCTATGTCTCTAATTCGCTGTGTCGCTGGTTCATGCCCAAACCCTTGCAATTTTCTTTTTTCTGGCAGTTCTATGTCTCTAATTCGCTGTGTTGCTGGTTCATGCCCAAACCCTTGCAATTTTCTTTTTTTCTGGCAGTTCTGTGAGGTCTCTAATTCGCTGTGTCGCTGGTTCATGCCCAAACCCTTGCAATTTTCTTTTTTCTGGCAGTTCTGTGAGGTCTCTAATTCGCTGTGTCGCTGGTTCATGCCCAAACCCTTGCAATTTTCTTTTTTTTTCTGGCAGTTCTGTGAGGTCTCTAATTCGCTGTGTTGCTGGTTCATGCCCAAACCCTTGCAATTTTCTTTTTTTCTGGCAGTTCTATGTCTCTAATTCGCTGTGTCGCTGGTTCATGCCCAAACCCTTGCAATTTTCTTTTTTCTGGCAGTTTCCATGTCTCTAATTCGCTGTGTCGCTGGTTCATGCCCAAACCCTTGCAATTTTCTTTTTTCTGGCAGTTCTATGTCTCTAATTCGCTGTGTTGTTGGTTCATGCCCAAAATATTGCAATT
>NC_091573.1:36123976-36126476 GCF_042767895.1 Penaeus vannamei
TAATTATGCTACATCAACGAATTCCTGATCACGACAATGCAAGCCTGGCCAAAAAAAAAAAAAAAAATAATAATAATAATAGTAAAAAAATAAAATAAAATAAATAATTTTTTTTTTTTTTAATATAATAAATCTGAGCCATATGTGATTATATAGCTTCCTCTGTTTCTGAAGGAGGTGTAAGGCTTACATTTTCGTACAGCTGTAGTTACACTTCCTGAAGTTGTTAACCCCTGACATGTATCTTGCCATGGATTCCTCATAGGGGTCACTCTGTGCTGCAATAATTAAATATATATGTTGCATTCCTAATAGGGGTCACTCTGTGCTGCAATAATTAAATATATATGTTGCATTCCTAATAGGGGTCACTCTGTGCTGCAATAATTAAATATATATGTTGCATTCCTAATAGGGGTCACTCTGTGCTGCAATAATTAAATATATATGTTGCATTCCTAATAGGGGTCACTCTGTGCTGCAATAATTAAATATATATGTTGCATTCCTAATAGGGGTCACTCTGTGCTGCAATAATTAAATAAATATGTTGATTTTCATAAAGTTTATTTCACTCTCACATACTGTATGTAGTTGGAGAAACAACAGTAATTGACAATAGTGTCTATCTTTTATAAAGCGATTCCCCTATATCTAGTGAAGAAAAAATAAAACGTGAAGCATTGAGTTTCACTGACCAAAAAAAAAAAAAAAAAAAAAAAAAAAAAAAAAAAAAAAAAAAAAAAAAATACACGACATGAAAGATGCTGAGCAACATGGAACAACATGGAACAACATGGAACAACATACAGGGTAACGAGGTAACAAGCGGATGCGGAAAAAAGTAAGAATGAAACAAAGGAATAGAGGGAATTGTGTGGATGTACAGTCACGAACAAAAAGTCGTAAAATCGTGTATCGACCTCGGAAGCCCTTCTAGTTTACAACAACAAAGGTCACATTATTTTTGGTTCGAGACGGAAACCGAAACATGGTTGACAAGAGGTCTCACTCACAGCGACAGTAAGTGTTTGTGCGTGTGTGTGTGTGTCTGTTTTCGGTGTGTGTGTGTGTGTGTGTGTGTGTGTGTGTGTGTCTGTGTGTTTTCGGTGTGTGTGTTTTCGGTGTGTGTGTGTGTGTGTGTGTGTGTGTGTGTGTGTGTGTGTGTGTGTGTGTGTGTGTGTGTTTTCGGTGTGTGTGTGTGTGTTTTCGATGTGTGTGTGTGTTTTCGGTGTGTGTGTGTGGGGGGGGGGGGTTTGATGTGTTTGTGTGTGTTTTCGGTGTGTGTGTGTGTGTTTTCGGTGTGTGTGTGTGTGTTTTCGGTGTGTGTGTGTGTGTTTTCGGTGTGTGTGTGTGTGTTTTCGATGTGTGTGTGTGTGTTTAGGTGTTTTTTTTTTCATTTTGCATTTATGTATTTGTAAGTGCGTCTGTGTGGGTGTGCATGTACTTATATGTCTTAATATAAGAAGGGAAAATGGCTATGA
Source organism: Penaeus vannamei (assembly GCF_042767895.1). Classification (NCBI taxonomy): domain Eukaryota; kingdom Metazoa; phylum Arthropoda; class Malacostraca; order Decapoda; family Penaeidae; genus Penaeus; species Penaeus vannamei. The sequence goes on from NC_091573.1 coordinate 36,125,461, forward strand.
CAAGTATAAAGAATGGATTCAAAATATTTACTGATTTTATTGCCCAATTCCTACGACCTCGCTTCCCCACAGCTTTTTTGTGCTTATTTCGTTAACCTTATCGACGTTGAACTCCTTTTCAGGCTTCGTCCGGTTCCCACTGGTTCGATTCCTTAACCAAGCAGTATTTATATTAAACTTCCATGTATTTTATTTCTAAGTTTCCTTTGTGTATTATATTTTGATTATTGGTTCTCTCAATTTTTCTTGTTCTATTTCTTTTCTCTCGTCCTTTTCTTTTTCATTTCTTTCTTTTATTTCCTGTTATATTATGCTTATTAGTTCTCTCTATTTCTCTTGTTCCATTTCTTTTCTCTTGTCATTTTCTTTTTTCTGTTTTGTTTAATCTACATTTATGAATTTCCGTTGTTTCTTGTTTGTAAACAATATAAATTGCCGATGCAAACCACATCTTATCTAGCAACTTTTAATATTTTGTAAGAGAGAGTGGTGATTAATTTGGTTCTCGTGTGTGTGTGTGTGTGTGTGTGTGTGTGTGTGTGTGTGTGTGTGTGTGTGTGTGTGTGTGTTTATGTGTGTGTGTGTGTGTGTGTGTGTGTGTGTATGTGTGTGTATATGTGTGTGTGTGTGTGTGTGTGTGTGTGTGTGTGTGTGTGTGTGTGTGTGTGTGTGTGTGTGTGTGTGTGTGTGTGTGTATGTGTGTGTGTGTGTGTGTGTGTGTGGTGGCTTGGCTTACGAGTTTAATTCGTTCTGTGACGAAGCTCGTAACTCAAATTTCTTTTGTGTCAAATCATTTTCTTTTTCCAGGTGAATGAATCGAAATGCCATTAATCTGTTCTGGACATCCGAAAAAACAACGGAATTCTATTTTGTTACTTGGTTTTAGATAAGAGAAGTGTACTTGTAAATAACGAATATTGAATAAAAGTTGTACTGCTGTAAAACCGGTATAATGTACATTTAATTTGTAGTTCAGATGACTCGAAGATGCTGACGGAAATGAAGGTGAAAGGTTG